>NC_068454.1:47030723-47036129 GCF_023373465.1 Oncorhynchus keta | reverse complement strand
CTGGCCTGCTCGCCTCCCTACCACTGAGGAAGTACAGTTCCCGCTCAGCCCAGTCAAAACTGTTCACTGCTCTGGCCCCCAATGGTGGAACAAACTCCCTCACGACGCCAGGACAGCGGAGGAGTCAATCACCACCTTCCGGAGACACCTGAAACCCCACCTCTTTAAGGAATACCTAGGATAGGATAAGTAATCCTTCTCACCCCCCTTTTAAGATTTAGATGCACTATTGTAAAGTGACTGTTCCACTGGATCTCATAAGGTGAATGCACCAATTTGTAAGTCGCTCTGGATAAGAGCGTCTGCTAATGATGACTTAAATGTAAATGTAATGAGTGGTGAAGGCAATGAACTACAGTGTGAATTATAACATGTTGGGGAATAATCAGAACTGGTGGGTAAACATAGATAGGATGTTTTATTTACATGATATGCTTATGAGTTATTTCTCATAAGAATGTATTTTGTTGTACTATAGTGGTGGCCATCGGCAGTTATCTGTTCTATGTCAAGACTAAGTTACATGGGCCGCAGAGAGGGGAGAGGTCAAGGTGTCATCATGTGTAAACATATCTTTTGCTCCACTGTGTCTGTGTGCCAGTCACTCCCTACGTTTCCCATCGGGGAGAGGAGGATGGAAGTGTCTGGAATCATTCTATGCTCTCCGTGAGTTTGTCCAGGATTGGTTGTATTTAGAATTGGTTGTATCTAAATGACAATTTGATATATGCCTGTTGATATGGAGGATTGGTTTATGGTTCTGGGTTTGAGTAAGGAGACATAGCTGAACGATTTATTTTGTCTATGCTGTCTGACTATGTGTGTTCTTTGCTATTAAAGGATCTCAGTTGCAATGTAGAGGGGTCTCTCAGAGAATTAATGGATAGACACTGAATTGATCTGAGAGTCACAGGGTTGTGATAGAGCTCATATAATTAAAGATGGACTTTGATAACTAACTCTGACTTGTGTTGTGGTTTGCTCTCATGATTTGGTAAATAGAGGACATTTCCACGACATTTGGCGATGAGGAGGGGATGTGAATCTTCACTCGGTGACCGTTCCTACCATCTAGGTAAATAAATCGTGCACGAGGGATCCCCTAAACTTGGGATCTCAGGGAGACCACACTTCGGGAACGAAGCAGATGGACCAACCTTTGATCTAAGAGGAAGCGAGCCGAGTGAATACCACATCTCGAACTGAGTTTTTGATTTGAAGTCAAGTTTTTTAATTATGCCTGTTACGTATACTCTGAGCGTGAATTCCTTTGTAAGGAAGGCACTTTGGCGGCGTAAGCAGGGCCGAGTCAGAGGAGAGTAATCTGGGGGTTTTGTGGACTCAAAAGATACTCTGCACTGTCCGGTTGCCAGTGACCAAGAGCCCTCCTGACACTGAATTGATCACAGTGGGGATTTGGTGAGGTCGTCTGTCGGGGTGAGGAGCCAAAGGGGACTGTGTGTTCTAGGTGAAACACGGCACTTGGTGAAGCCCTATTGGAAGAAGGACCTCATTCTGTGCGTCTGTGTGATTTGTCTAAGTGACCCTCAGATGTGGTGAATTCCAATTATTTGAAATGTGCTAGCCAGGTATGCCCTGGGTTACTCTGTGTGAGTATTTTGTTATGGGATCACTAGGTAATAGTTGTCGGACCGTTCTGTGTGAGCGGGGTAGGGTTGACTGTGTGGGCAAACCTTTTTTCTGATGTTCTGTGTGAACGTCTGACCAGTTCTATGTGAAAATCTGACCAATCCTGTGTGGATGATCCTGAAAGTTCTGAGTACCTAAGATTTCTTAAGTTTTATATGGATTCTGTGAATTATTTGAAATTATGATCAATTGTATGTGTATAATCAATTACTAGAGAGTTGATAAAGTAATGCTGAGAATGATTAGATACAATTTAAACCACCCATCCGTAGACGTACGTAGGTTTTGAGTTGATATCTTAAATGGATCATTTGATAAAGATTAAGTTTTTAAGCACTATTAAAATAATCTACAAAATCTGGGAAATTGAGCTCTAGAAACTGATTAGAGTGTGTCCACTTTTGGTTATCTTACCCTAACAATGTAACGATAAAACGCATATTGGATTATCTCCGTCTGGGTGAAACATTTTAAATTAAACTGCCCTTAAGGTCTGAACATGTTATAATTTTTCTTCCCAGTATGAGAGAAGTTGCGGGATTTATTGAATAAACTGTTTTCCATAAAGTTAAAGAGAATTCAAGGGATTCTCGATGTAATTTATAATCTCGTACAAAGCCTAAGGTTTTCCATCAAACGAATTGTAATTGCGTGATTAATGTGATGTAGTAAAGTAATTGAAATATGTTGCATAAATAAACATAATCTACTTTTATTAAAAGGCGCAATATCTGTTTCCTAGTCATTAACTGTCGATTTTATTCTTTGATTGCTAATATATTCTTTTGGAATTTGAGAATCATAGCTGGAGTAACATTTGCACTATTAAAATTGTGCTATTATTCTTCTGGGAATTACCGATAATGACGTGTTTTGATTTTACTTAGAAATTGGGTTTATATGCGGAGAATCTTAGTTTTTTGCGATAGCATTAGTGGTTCAGTGGTAGAATTCTCGCCTGCAACGCGGGAGGCCGGGGTTCCATTCCCAGTTATTGCGCTGGCTGAATTCTTTGATTGTAATAAACTATTTGTATGTTTTGCCTGGAAAGTTATGGTCGCTAGTGTTTGTATAAGAGATAAATTGAACGTTTTCAATAGATTGTTTAGGTTAAATTGATAGACTAATTCAACTTAAAATAATAACGAAGCGAATTCTGATGCAAGACGATGTCTGTTCACTAAATTATCTGCTGGAATAATGTATTGAGAATTGGGTCGTATTTAAATTACTGTATCAATAGAGAAGACAGTTACCTAAGTTAAAGAAATTCCGAGAGAATAGCGATAGAAAGTGGTTACCGAAATGTTTTTCATTCTTATAGATTGATTGACGCATGTTATAAGTTTGGCGCTGCGTGTTATTTTTAAAGAAATAGGATACATTTCATAAGTGTGGAGAGCAAAGAGAAGAGGAAGTTATAAAGTTGGGTTTTAATCTTACGATAGAGGTAAGGAAAAACGTTGAAATGAGAGGGGTTATATATTTTTGCCCAATGGGAAAAAAGGAATAGGGTAAGTTGAGCTGAAAGTATGGAAGAGAGTTAGTTGCTATGTTGGCTACTAATTGTCAGGGTAAATTGCTGGAGGCAGGTAGATTGTTGTAGAATAACGTAAATTTGCGTTATTAGTTTGAATATACAATAACCTTACTCTAATTGTTTTGACCGTTGTTCAGGTACATTTTTTTCTGTATTTCTAGCAGCTGATTCGCTAGGTGGGCATCATAGATTTGTGGGAGACTGGATGTCTGAATCATAAAACATCGTAAGAATAGATTCTTATGGTTATTGATTATTGGTTTGATTGTTTAAGTAACACCAGTTAATTTGAGCAGGAAAGTTCATGTAGTCTAACATTATAGTATGTTTCCATTATGTGGAACAATGTCAGGTCATTAAATGTGATTGCTGGATTGAGTAATATGAGAGCCTGTTGGCAGAAGACTAAACTAATATGTTAAGTGGGGGAGTATCATAGATTTGAATTATAGTGTTGTTACCGCAATAGTCAAAACAATTTCATATGTTTTGGGAAATTAGCTAGGTTGAATTTTGTATTTGAGTTCCTTTATTATTTGCTTTTTAAAAGAAAGGTTGGAATCAAGTATGATGCCTTGGCACTTAAAATCAGATACCACCAGGAGCTTTTTCCATCAGTAGTTGTTTTTTGAGGAACATGCAGACTGTGTTTTATTTTATTGAGATGTAAACATGAATCTCTGAGCAATTTTTTCATCTGAATCATTATAGTAGTGAGTTCTTGTGTAGTTTGTTATTTGCATGAATTTATCACTGTATCATCTGCATACATTGGAATTTCAGACCCTGTACATACTAATGGAAGATCATGGATGTGCTGAACAGTATTTAGTTTTTGTGGATATCAGTGTGGGAAAAAAATAAGTTTATTTTTATTTTTACGATGATGAGACAGCACCGACTTTTGAAAGATTTTATATTTGTTTACAAAAATCAGGATTGGTTTTTACTAAATTTATATCAACAGGTTGAAATTATTAGGTTGCTGATTAAAAGTTTTTTTTTAGGAAATGATTTAACTTAATTAAACATTGTATCATACATATACATTGATTTGATTAAAACTTATGATTAATGATTTGAGGTACAGTGGAATTATCATTAGGTTTGGTTTATAGTTTCACGTTTGAGTTTCTGAATCGATGTAGTGTAATCAATACTAAGTGTTTTTGTGTTTTCTCCGGGGAAATGGATATTTCACTGTCTCTCTCTGGAATGTTTCCAGGGACTATACTCTGGGGGAGAGTGAGTGAAATGGAGGCCATAAACTACCACATTGGAGGGGGCCTGGAAGTTTTTGTTGTTTTACACACGCAAATTCTTTTGATACAGGAATGTTCTGGGAACATGGAAATACAAAAATGTTGGAACTAGTTGATTATTGTTTGCAAATTGTTTTATATAGTGAAAAACACTGATTTGAAGGGTTTTGTATGACCTATGACCTTCTGATGACTTTCCGTTATGGCATGATCACCTGCATTGGAAAGCCATTTGGATAATAAATGTATGGTCATTTGTAATACTGCTTTCAAAATAATTTGTGTAATTGGTAAATATGTTTCTTAGCCATATTTGTAATTTGGACCACTGTGAAGGGCATTGCTTTTAACTAAGGTTATGCTGCTTTAAGTCTATTTTCCTATGACCATAGGGGTTAAATCATTTTTCTTTGTGGAGTTTTTTTTTCAGTTTAGTGATTTTAATTTGATTAGGTTAGCTGAAATGTTGTTTTACATTACTCTCATATGGAGAGATGTGTGTAAAACATGGGGGAGGATTCTGTTTTTTGAGGGTTTGAATTGAAGTTATACAACTTAAGTGATATGTGAAGGAGTGTATTGTATTGTTGTGTTTGTTTTGTTCTATTCCCGAGGGGTATAGGTCTAACTTCTTGATCCTTGGCTCTACGATGGAGTTGACAGTGAGATGGGGAGTATAAACCAATTTGAGGTGGCCGAGTGGTTAAGGCGTTGGACTGCTAATCCAGTGTGCTCTGCATGCATGATCTTAAATCCCATCCTCATCATGTAACCAGTAAAATTCTGTACTTTATTATGGCACTGGAAGATTTTGACTTCGAGACATTTAACAAATGTGTTGTCAGGCCGAGTGGTCTCAAGTGCTTGACTAAGTGTGTTGAGGTGTCGGTTCATATCCCACCATTGAGGTTGCCCTTGGTAAAGCTATTATTCAATACCTGAATTAAGTGTGTT
>NC_068454.1:46988811-47030623 GCF_023373465.1 Oncorhynchus keta | reverse complement strand
GATGAACGCAGTGCCCTTGTTTGGGTGTAGGGCCTGATCAGAGCCTGGAGGTACTGAGGTGCCGTTCCCCTCACAGCTCCGTAGGCAAGCACCATGGTCTTGTAGCGGATGCGAGCTTCAACTGGAAGCCAGTGGAGAGAGCGGAGGAGCGGGGTGACGTGAGAGAACTTGGGAAGGTTGAACACCAGACGGGCTGCGGCGTTCTGGATGAGTTGTAGGGGTTTAATGGCACAGGCAGGAGCCCAGCCAACAGCGAGTTGCAGTAATCAAGACGGGGAGATGACAAGTGCCTGGATTTAGGACCTGCGCCGCTTCCTGTGTGAGGCAGGGTCGTACTCTGCGGATGTTGTAGAGCATGAACCTGCAGGAACGGGCCACCGCCTTGAGTGTTAGTTGAGAACGACAGGGTGTTGTCCAGGATCACGCCCAAGGTTCTTAGCGCTCTGGGAGGAGGACACAATGGAGTTGTCAGCCGTGATGGCGAGATCATGGAACGGGCAGTCCTTTCCCCGGGAGGAAGAGGAGCTCCATCTTGCTGAGGTTCAGCTTGAGGTGGTGATCCGTCATCCACACTGATATGTCTGCCAGACATGCAGAGATGCGATACGCCACCTGGTCATCAGAAGGGGAAAGGAGAAGATTAATTGTGTGTCATCTGCATAGCAAATGATAGGAGAGACCATGTGAGGTTATGACAGAGCCAAGTGACTTGGTGTATAGCGAGAATAAGAGAGGGCCTAGAACAGAGCCCTGGGGGACACCAGTGGTGAGAGCGCGTGGTGAGGAGACAGATTCTCGCCACGCCACCTGGTAGGAGCGACCTGTCAGGTAGGACGCAATCCAAGCGTGGGCCGCGCCGGGAGATGCCCAACTCGGAGAGGGTGGAGGAGGAGGATCTGATGGTTCACAGTATCGAAGGCAGCCGATGGGTCTAGAAGGATGAGAGCAGAGGAGAGAGAGTTAGCTTTAGCAGTGCGGAGCGCCTCCGTGATACAGAGAAGAGCAGTCTCAGTTGAATGACTAGTCTTGAAACCTGACTGATTTGGATCAAGAAGGTCATTCTGAGAGAGATAGCGGTAGAGCTGGCCAAGGACGGCACGCCAAGAGTTTTGGAGAGAAAAGAGAGAAGGGATACTGGTCTGTAGTTGTTGACATCGGAGGGATCGAGTGTGTAGGTTTTTTCAGAAGGGTGCAACTCTCGCTCTCTTGAAGACGGGAGGGACGTGAGCCAGCGGTCAGGGATGAGTTGATGAGCGAGGTGAGGTAAGGGAGAAGGTCTCCGGAAATGGTCTGGAGAAGAGAGGAGGGGATAGGGTCGGGCGGGCAGGTTGTTGGGCGGCCGGCCGTCACAAGACGCGAGATTTCATCTGAGAGAGAGGGGAGAAAGAGGTCAGAGCATAGGGTAGGGCAGTGTGAGCAGAACCAGCGGTGTCGTTTGACTTAGCAAACGAGGATCGGATGTCGTCGACCTTCTTTTCAAAATGGTTGACGAAGTCATCTGCAGAGAGGGGAGGGGGGATTCAGGAGGGAGGAGAAGGTGGCAAAGAGCTTCCTAGGGTTAGAGGCAGATGCTTGGAATTTAGAATGGTAGAAAGTGGCTTTAGCAGCAGAGACAGAGGAGGAAAATGTAGAGAGGAGGAGTGAAAGGATGCCAGGTCCGCAGGGGAGGCGAGTTTTCCTCCATTTCCGCCTCGGCTGCCCGGAGCCCTGTTCTGTGAGCTCGCAATGAGTCGTCGAGCCACGGAGCGGGAGAGGGAGGACTGAGCCGGCCTGGAGGATAGGGACACAGAGAGTCAAAGGATGCAGAAAGGAGGAGAGGAGGGTGCACCAAGTCTGAAACCAACAGGACCCTGAACAGCTTCTTCCCCCATGCTATAACATTGCTAAATAGCTCATTAAATGGTTAACCAAATAGCTACCTGGACTATCTGCATTGACGCTTTTTTATTTCTCTATTTTCTTTCTCTTTGCATAGTTGGGAAGAGCATTTCACTGTTCGTCTCTACACCTGGTGTTCACAAATACATGTGACGAATACAATTTGATTTGAATACCTCCCTCTCGTCTCCCTCCATTCCCTCTCCTATCATCCATTCTGAGTGACACAAGCTGTGATAAACATATCCCCTGCTTTCTCCTCTGTCTTTCCTTCTTTACCTTTTCCCCACTCCCTATTTTCTCCTCTAACTTTTCCCCCACTTTACCCTTTCTCATCTCCTCTCTCTGAATGAAAAATGCTGTGATACTCGAGGCAAAATTGTCTGCAGCACCATAGGCATTCCCTTCCCTTCCATCTCCCCAGATCTCTCCGGTCAATCAGAGCCTCGGCCCAGCGTGCAGATTGGCAACAACTCTCTGCATCCCTCACAAAACAATTATTGGGGCTGTTGTGGAGATGGGATACCTGGACCACTTATACCTCCTCTCCGCTCTTCATCAGGCCCTGCCATAGGAAGCAATTATAGCTGGTTGCCAGCTGACAGGCCTATTCCACCGCTAGCACCGACTGGCCTGAATCCTCAGGCATTCTCTAGGCAAATAGCATCATACACCACTCCACGCACTCATCACAAATATCTTACCAACTGTTGGCTTCTATCACACACATGTTATTCCCTTTGCTCCACCTTGAGATGTGTTGGGGGAGCGAGATAGACACACAGGAGAACAATAAGGTGGTGCTTTAATTTTAATGTGCTGTAGTGTTATGTAGGCTGGGGTGGTGTGTGTACACAAACATAACGGGGACCACAGTGGTTCCTCCATTGTCCTATCCCAGACCCTCCAGGAAAGAGGAAAGTAAGAGAGGAGAGGGGGAGATGGCTTCTCCATCTGTCAAGGAGCAATGAAGTACCAAGGGTCTTTCTACACTTTTGTGTTGATGCGTTTTTTGTTTGGCCTGCAACCTTTATTTTGTGTTGCTCTGAATTTCGCCAGAGCACCGATTCTTCACTGTTCGTGGATAATTGGGTCATTATTTTATTTCTCTCAGTAATATGTACTGATATTCATACATTTTTAAAGGATGTTAGTACTGCATAGCACTGATGAATTGTACTCACTTTGGTTTAAATCAGGGACGGTGAACTCTCCTCCTGGAGTGCAACTATAGGTGTGCAGGTTTCTGCTCCAAACCTGTTGAAGCACACCTCATTCATGTCTGTATGTGCCCTAATGTGTCATGTGTTCAAACCAGTGTAAATACACAGGCTATAACCTGAGCAGCATGTTCCGTAGAAAGCCATATAAGGATAGAGACCCTGGTGGAGAAGTGTAGGAGCTGGAAAATGGATACGGATTCACCAAAATAGTCCAGAGTAAATGACAAAGAGGAAACCAAAGACTCATCTGTAAATTGACTTACTAATTTAATAAGCATATTCAAGTTCAGTGAATGCTATGATCACTATAATTAATGTATGGGGTCTCCCATCTTTCTTACACACTATCCCTCTCACTGCGGTTGTGAAATAATAAATGAATTAGAATAGATATTGCCATCAACTAATTATCATGCAAATAACGCCGCAACAAAGGATTGGGGGACTGGTATTCTCTGCCAGGAATTCCCCAACGTGCTTGAAGCTGTCTACAGTGCAATTAGAAAAGGAAGAGAGTGAGCGATGCATTAAACGACAGGAATGGCTGGCACTTACTCATAGTCAAATTAATTCCGTATTTTTTCCCTCTTGCCCTTGTCTGAGGCAGGGACCGTTTCATGTCACACGCTCCTCTCTTTTCCTACGTCTCTCCGGGAATTCCGTGCCTATAATAGTAACAAAATAAATAAAAGGGATCGCTGGTGATGCAGGGGTAGCAAAACACCAACTTTCTGATAATTACCTGACCTGTTGATCTGCATCAGGCCTCGTCTCAGGCCTTGCTGCGAGGCAGCTAAGATTTAATGTCCCTCCGCCAAGCAGGCGATCTAACCTTTGATCAGGGCCGGGTGTTGCAGATGTCAGCATCACTTAATTGACTTCAGGGGGAGAGGTTTCAAAAGGAAAATACCTCACTCTGTTGCTGTCTGACTTCTGCTGGATAGGCCACACAGCCCTTTGTCTGTTGACACAAGGCCCAGGGATGGTCTCTTGGTAAATACTGTTGTAGTGATTAAAAGGGAACAGACAAAGCAGGTCTTGAACCATCAATCATGTGAAAGCAGGACAAGCACACAACCTCCTGTGGCACACAGTAAAAGTCCAAACCTCTTGGTAGAGGCCCTAGTACATTATAGAGAAACATACAGAGGTAAATACAGAGACACAACAATGTTCTTTGCTTCCTTCTCCAGGTGCCCCATTAGAAACAAAAATATACAAGCAACAAAAAAATATAAAAAAATCTAATAAAAATGGTGCCTTCAATTCCAGTTGACTGTCAATCTGCTCTGTTAGACATGCAATGGCACCTCACCCAAGGTGCGTCTATGAAGTTATAAGCGTAAGCAATCATTTTATGAGCAAAACTCATCATATTGACAAGGTGCATCTCCTATATGGATCGTCATATTCCTATTTTCCTAATTCGCCGTTTGCAGCCATTTGTGGCTGTTGAATAAACGTCAAAAACTGTAACGAGCTGTTACAGTTTATTTGGATAGTCCATCTCTAGATCCTCTCTACACACTATCTACTGACTATCGTAACATTTCTACTATCTACTAACCCTAGCTTTAAGCATAATCTGAACCCTTACCCTAATGCTTATTCTAAACCAAACCCTATATAAGCAGTTGTTATCAACAGATAGTTTGTTGATAGTACGACCATCTATTTAATTATTTGCCTTCTACAGGGAATATTGGCACATAATGAAGAGTTTAGAAAATGTCTCAAGTTTACTCTACCAAACCAATTGAGTTCTGAGGACTTTTCAATACAACCAAACTTTGACCGGTGGTAACCTACTTTAGACTTAACTAGCCCAGGTAATGATTTCCTATAGAGGAGCCTAATACAAAGAGGAATATCATCTCATAAAACAAGCTCAGAGGAGGGCCTTGTTTAAATATTCAAACCCCATCCAGATTCATCCCTAGTGAATTCAAAGCACACGTACCCATCCTCCGCTCCCAGAACCAAAATCAAAGACATGGATGCAATCAAATGGACTGTCCTTTGTTCATCAGTGTAATATAATGTAAATATGTCCAAACTAGAAAACAAACAAGCAGAAAGTGCCTTATTATTAGCATTCCTATTAACAAAATGACTTTATTTGGCAAAATATTGTCATTATTAGGGCCAGAAAACATTGTATTTCCCATGGCGGTAATGAGGGGCCTGGGTGCTTCTTCACTTCAAACCTCTGACAAGTCTTTTATTACTGTTACACTAAATGGAGGAAATGATGATACTTCAGCCTGGCGATTACTCTCTGTGCACCCTTGATGCCAAAGTTAAACGTAGTGTACACTCTTTTAATATTTGATTGTTTTTTCAATGTCATTTGGTCCAATTAATCATTTTGTTCCTTTAATTTACTGGCTCCTGTGGCATCACTCTGATCTAGATGTTCTGATTAACCGGACTCTATGATATCGGGTTATCTTTTGATGTTCCATATTTTTCTTTTTTGGCATCATTTATTGGCCACTTGTGGGGCCGAAAACTTTCTCCCTCTCTGTTGCTCCTTTCTCTAACTCTTAGGTTGAGCAGATTCCATCGCCAACAAAACAGGATTATTATTCATAAATGCGTCATTATTTTGATAGTCTGGGTGCTTAACATAACAAAATGTTTGTTTTTCAGAAGGTCCTGATTACTGTGTGTTTTTACATAGTTGAATTACAAACTAAGCCAGTTTGACTGGGTGCGACAAGATAGATAAAAACAGGCTGACACTAAAAGAGGCAGAGCTGTAACAGATGGATATAGCTTAATGATTAAATACAACCAGAATGGTTTTCCATGGAAGAACACATTGGTTTCATTGTGCATTGCCCATGTATTAATAAGTTGGTTGTCAAGGGCCACCATGTTCGGTGTATAACAGGTGTTTCGCAGATGGGAACATCAATCTCGTTAAAAACGCAAGGGACCAAAAAAAAAAAAATATTAGTATGTAAAATGGCAGGAAACAATGGTTTTATCTAGCCTACTCAACATGCAGAGGGAGAAATGAACCACATCTGATGATCTGCTGTCTGTGTCTGCGCTTGTTATTATTTGCAATGAACAAAAAGAAGAGGCATCAATTACGTGTTAAAATCTGAAGGGAGCGCACTCATTATTTTCATTATGTGCACCCACCAAATTGCATCAAGCTTATGAAATATTTCTTCCACTCCTTCAAAGGCTTGTTAGAGCTTCTATGAAATTACGTCTCCAGCTGTAACACGCTGTCAGGTCTCTTTAGCCAGTCATTAGTGAGGATTTGTTCCTGGGTATAGATAGCGAGCGGAGCTGCCAAGCGGAGTTCGATCTACAGTGAGCGCCCGACAGGCCTAATTGTTGCACGGCAGCTAAAGGTTGGCTAATGAAGCAGTGGCTGATGGGGGCTGGGGGGACGGGAGCCAGCTCAAGACCGGAGAATTTCCCAAAGTTTCTACAGATCAAAGAAGAGCCAAGATTGAGCGTTTGGTGAATTTTCAGCTTCAGATTAATAAACTGAGACCTCGCCTTTACATTCTAGAGAGAGAGAGTCAGAAAGATGGATAGAGAAAGTGAGAAAATAGTAGTCAGAGAGAAGAGAAAGAGATGGGTTTAGAAAGAGAGAAAGATGGGTATTTCAAAACTTTATTACAGAGTGATGAACTTTAAACAGTATGTGATGTTTTGATATTTTAAAAAGACATGTCTCAAAAGACTCAAAGAAAAAATGATGTATTGTATTGGAACTATTTTATTATGGCACAAGTATATTTATGACGACATAAGGTGATTTGGCAAGTCGGTCCGTGTACACCCGTCGTACACTGTTACTTATTGTTTCATTAAAGTTAACCAAAGTGATATTTGCCTTCGGATTCTTCATATAAAGCATAACACTACAGAAGGAAAATAGTGTGAAAGGAAGTTAGATGGAGAAGGAAGAAAGAGAGAGAAAGAGGGAGAAATAGAGAAGGGGAGAAAGATGGGGAAGAGTAAGACTTGTTTAAAATGCATTATGGATGCACTTACTGCACCTATTATCACCCCATAGTGCATTATAAGATTTGCTATAAGCATTCACAACCAACTCATTCATCAGGGTCATTGATGATGAGCAACGGCAATCATCACCTTCATCAAGACTAGATATACACAGGTTTTAGTGACATGCTAAGGCTTAAAATAGTCAAGGCCTATAAGTCTAGCTCTGGACCTCCTGAAAAAAAAGCTATAACACTTATACTTATGTACAGCATGATAGAGTATAATGAGCATAGGTTAAAACTAGTCATGTCAAGTGTATTTGTCATGTGCACAGGATACAGCAGATGTTAAACAGTACTGTGAAATGCATACTTGCAAGCTCTTTCACTCCCTTTCACAAAAAATGTTTCTTACAATATCAAGGTAAAGTAAAACACAGACGAGAAATAAGAAAAACATGAGAATTTAAGCTATATACAGGGTTAGTGCCAGTACCATAAAAGAGGCATGGTGGTAAACAACGGTAATTCCTAGGCTTCATAGATTTAACGTAAACTATCCTCCTCAACAGGTTAAAACATCACCGGTCACCAATCGCTCTGGAACACTAGTGTCAGGAACGTGGTTCCTTATTCTGTATGGCAAGGCAATGACGTGAGAATGGAGACTGGGTAATGTGGCTGTGCTCCGTGAGGCCTGAGTTTGGCAGGGAAACAAAAGAAGATTAACCCTGGCCAGCCAGTCGTAATGCTTCTCATTACCCTCCTCAGCATACACGAGAGTGTTTGCATGTTGTGAGAACCTGCCACAGGTTCTTAGAGATGATGGGGCAGAACTAGTCTGATCCCAGATCTGTTTGTGCTGTCACAAACAGATTTGGGGTCAGGCTAGGGTAGAACTACTGCAACTGGTATTTTACACACTGCTGTCACAAACAGATCTGGGATCAGGCTAGGTAGAACTACTGCAACTGGTATTTTACCTACTGCATGTATGTACAGTGCATTCGGGAAGTATTCAGACCCCTTGACTTTTTCCACATTTTGTTACGTTACAGTCTTATTCTAAAATAGATTGTAAAACACATTTTCCTCATCAATCTACACAATACCCCATAATGACAAAGTAAAAACAGGTTTTTAGATTTTTTGCTAATTTATACAAAATATTAATACAAAAATACCTTACTTACATAAGTATTCAGATCCTTTTCTATGAAATTGAGCTCAGGTGCATCCTGATTCTATCGATCATCCTTGAGCTGTTTCTACAACTTGATTGGAGTCAACCTGTTGTAATTTCAATTGGTTGGACATGATTTGGAAAGGACTGGGAGACTAGTCAGGATCAAGGGAAAGATGAATGGAGCAAAGTACAGAGAGATCCTTGATGAAAACTTGCTCCAGAGCGCTCAGAACTTCAGACTGGGCGAAGGTTCACCTTCCAACAGGACAACGACCCTAAGCACACAGCCAAGAAAACGCAGGAGTGGCTTCGGGACAAGTCTCTGAATGTCCTTGAGTGGACCAGCCAGAGCCCGGACTTGAATCCGATCAAATATCTCTGGAGAGACCTGAAAATAGCTGTGCAGCGACACTCCCCATGCAACCTGACAGAGCTTGAGAGGATCTGCAGAGAAGAATGAAAGAAACTCCCCAAATCAGGTGTGCCAAGTTGGGGAAGTGTACCCAAGAAGACTCGAGGGTATAATCACTGCCAAAGGTGCTTCAACAACGTACTGAGTAAAGGGTTTGAATACTTATGTCAATGTGATATTTAAGTTTCATAGTTTTAATACTTTTGCAAAAATGTCTAAAAAACTGTTTTTGCTTCATCATTATGGTGTACTGTGTGTATACTGATGAGGGAAAAAAGCTATAAAGTCCATTTTAAAATAAGGCCGTCACATATCAAAATGTGGTCTGAATACTTTCCAAATGCACTGTATGCACAGTACCAGTCAAAAGATTGGACACACCTACTCATTCCAGGATTGTCTACATCACATATGTCAGAGTCAAGGCCCGCGGGCCACATCCGGCCCGCGGAGAAGGTTTTTTTACGGCCCCTGGGATGATCTTGATTTATTATTAGAACCGGCCCGCAGACCGCAGCAAGCCGGCAGCCCGCAGATCTTTTACACGCACCAATACTACATTTCCCACAATGCAACGGTGACGCACCGCAGAGCAGTAGGCTGCTTCATTTCAATATTTATTGGCAAAGCAGTTGTCAGCATCACAGTAAAATTAACTTTCAGATACCCATCAAAAATGGCAAAACGGA
The DNA here is from genome assembly GCF_023373465.1 of Oncorhynchus keta. Taxonomy (NCBI): domain Eukaryota; kingdom Metazoa; phylum Chordata; class Actinopteri; order Salmoniformes; family Salmonidae; genus Oncorhynchus; species Oncorhynchus keta. The sequence continues at coordinate 47,021,258 of NC_068454.1, read as the reverse complement.
AGGTGGACACTGAGAACCGGGGTTTCAAACAAGGTGGGAGTCGGAGTATTTGTTCACGGAGGTAGCTGGAAAACCTGTGTGTCTTCTGTGTGGAGAAAGTGTGGCGGTACTGAAAGAGTATAATCTGAGACGACATTATGAAACGAAACACGCGGACAAAACAAGAATATGGACATGGAACAAAGGCTACAAAAGGCAGAGGAATTAAAACGAGGCCTCAAATCTCGACAGGCTCTGTTCAAAAAGCCAAATCACAAGGCCAGGCTGCTGTCAAGGCCAGTTTTATTTTGGCAGAAGAGATCGCTAAATCAGCCCGGCCGTTTACGGAGGGGATTTCATCAAAAACTGCATGATTAAAGTTTGTGACGGTTTGCCCAGAAAAAGGCAACTCTTTTAAATGTGAGTCTGAGCAGAAACACCATTGCCGAGAGAGTAGACCAGTTGTCCATCAATCTAAAAGAGCAGCTTGTGAAAAAGGGAAAAGATTTCATTGCATATTCCTTGGCTGTGGATGAGAGCACCGACATTTCTGACATTGCCCAGTTGTCAATTTTCATCCGCGGAGTGGACTCCAGCCTAAGCGTGACAGAGGAGTTTTTGGCTTTACGCCCTATGCATGGCACAACTACGGGCCATGATTTGTATGAAGAGGTGTCAAGATGTGTAAATGAGATGGAGCTGCCTTGGGAAAAACTCGTGGGTTTGACAACCGACGGAGCACCTGCGATGTGTGGACACAGGAGCGGACTGGTGGCGAAGATACGGGAAAAGATGCAAGAGGAAAACGCGACAGGTGAGCTGACAGCTTATCATTGTATCATACACCAGGAAGCGTTGTGCGGTAAAGCCTTGAAAATGGAGCATGTAATGAGCATCATCACGCGCACAGTTAACTTTATCAGAGCCAAAGGTTTGAATCACCGCCAGTTCAAGGCATTTCTGACGGAGTTAGAAACGGAGCATGGTGATTTGCCTTATCACACAGAGGTGCGATGGCTAAGCCAGGGAAAGGTGCTTCAAAGATGTTTCGAGCTTCGTGAGGAGATTTGTCTGTTCTTGGACAGCAAAGGGAAAGACACAACACAACTCCGAGACGAAATGTTTCTGTGTGAAATGGCTTTTCTGTGTGACATTACGAGTCATCTGAATGCAATGAACTTGCAGCTGCAGGGTCGGGATCGTGTCATCTCTGATATGTACAGTACAGTGAAGGCATTTAAAACCAAACTGACTCTGTGGGAGACGCAGATGCGGAAAGAAAATTTGAGCCACTTTCCCAGCTGCCAGACCATGAAAGAGAAGCTCTCTACCAGTGCGTTCCCGAGCGCACAGTTGGCTGATAAAATAGGTATGCTTGCCGCTGACTTTCGACGCCGATTTGCTGACTTTGAAGCACAAAAGCAGGTTGGAACTGCTCGGTAACCCATTTGCTGTTGACGTGGAAAGCTCACCACCAAACCTCCAAATGGAGTTGATTGACCTCCAATGCAATGATGCACTGAGGGCAAAATATGCGGCAGTGGGTGCTGCGGAGTTCGCCCGTTTCCTCCCGACACAATGCCCCAGCTGCGCATCCAGGCTGCTCAAACGTTGTCTATGTTTGGCAGCACATACCTGTGTGAACAACTGTTTTCTTTGATGAACTTGAACAAAACATCACACAGAAGTCGACTTACTGCTGAACACCTCCACTCAATTCTGAGGATTTCCTCAGCTCAGAGCCTACCCCGAACATTGATGAACTTGTGGAAAAGATGGGACACCACCAAGTATCACCCTCAACCTCAAACAAGTGAACATTACTGTGCAATCACATATTTAGAGTTTTTACTCAGTTCAAGTTTAAAAGTTAAAGTTTAATATTTGTTTTCACTGCATGTTACTTCTCCTTAAACAAAGTGTTGTTTTTGATTAATAGATTTTTGCACTTTATTTTATTGTATTTCAATCCAATTATATTTTTAAAATATTTCAGTTGAGTGGATGATAGAAAATTGCTATTATTGTTTTTTTCTTTGAAGTAAATTTAGCCCACTTTTGCTAAAATAGAAAATATAGGCTACTGATGGTGCCTTGAATACCGGTTTCTTTCATTTAATGTTCATGTTATGGGGATTTTTATATAAAGGAAATTTGTCTTTTGTGTCTGTTGAAAATTAAAGATTACTGACAGAGCCATAAGAAAATATTGCTTTATTTATCTGATCATATTGGAATATATTTGTTAGGTTTTCAGTAGGTTCAATTAGGTTCACTAGACTATATGCGTCATTTAAAACATTTTCAATGAACATTCGAACAGTCCGGCCCTCGGCTTGTAGCTAAATTTTTATTTGGCCCTCCGTCCATTTGACTTTGACACCCCTGGTCTACATTGTAGAATAAAAGTGAAGACATAAAAACTATGAAATAACACACATGGAATTGTGTCGTAACCAAAAAAGTTAAATATGTTTCCAACAAATCAAAATATATTTTATATTTGAGATTCTTCAAAGTTTTAATTTTAAACATTTTTTACATTTCTAAATTTCACCTTTATTTAACCAGGTAGGCTGGTTGAGAACAAGTTCTCATTTGCAACTGCGACCTGGCCAAGATAAAGCATAGCAGTGTGAACAGACAACAACACAGATTTACACATGGAGTAAACAATTAACAAGTCAATAACACAGTAGAAAAAAAGAAAAAAAGAGAGTCTATATACATTGTGTGCAAAAGGCATGAGGAGGTAGGCGAATAATTAACATTTTGCAGATTAACACTGGAGTGATAAATGATCAGATGGTCATGTACAGGTAGAGATATTGGTGTGCAAAAGAGCAGAAAAGTAAATAAATATAAACAGTATGGGGAAGAGGTAGGTAAAATTGGGTGGGCTATTTACCGATAGACTATGTACAGCTGCAGCGATCGGTTAGCTACTCAGATAGCAGATGTTTGAAGTTGGTGAGGGAGATAAAAGTCTCCAGCGATTTTTGCAATTCGTTCCAGTCACAGGCAGCAGAGAACTGGAACGAAAGGTGGCCAAATTAGGTGTTGGCTTTAGGGATGATCAGTGAGATACACCTGCTGGAGCGCATGCTACGGGGTGGGTGTTGCCATTGTGACCAGTGAACTGAGATAAGGCGGAGCTTTACCTAGCATGGACTTGTAGATGACCTGGAGCCTGTGGGTCTGGCGACTAATATGTAGCGAGGGTCAGCCGACTAGAACATACAGGTCACAGTGGTGGGTGGTATAAGGTGCTTTAGTAACAAAACGGATGGCACTGTGATAAACTGCATCCAGTTTGCTGAGTAGAGTGTTGGAAGCTATTTTGTAGATGACATCGCCGAAGTCGAGGATCGGTAGGATAGGCAGTTTTACTAGGGTAAGTTTGGCGGCGTGAGTGAAGGAGGCTTTGTTGCGGAATAGAAAGCCGACTCTAGATTTGATTTTAGATTGGAGATGTTTGATATGAGTCTCGAAGGAGAGTTTACAGTCTAGCCAGACAACTAGGTATTTATAGATGTCCACATATTCTATGTCGGAACCATCCAGGGTGGTGATGCTAGTCGGGCGTGCGGGTGCAGGCAGCGAACGGTTGAAAAGCATGTATTTGGTTTTACTAGCTTTTAAGAGCAGTTGGAGGCCACGGAAGGAGTGTTGTATGGCATTGAAGCTCGTTTGGAGGTTAGATAGCACAGTGTCCAAGGACGGGCCGGAGGTATACAGAATGGTGTCGTCTGCGTAGAGGTGGATCAGGGAATCGCCCGCAGCAAGAGCAACATCATTGATATATACAGAGAATCGGCCCGAGAATTGAACCCTGTGGCACCCCCATAGAGACTGCCAGAGGACTGGACAGCATGCCCTCCGATTTGACACACTGAACTCTGTCTGCAAAGTAGTTGGTGAACCAGGCAAGGCAGTCATTAGAAAACCGAGGCTACTGAGTCTGCCGATAAGAATATGGTGATTGACAGAGTCGAAAGCCTTGGCAAGGTCGATGAAGACGGCTGCACAGTACTGTCTTTTATCGATGGCGGTTATGATATCGTTTAGTACCTTGAGCGTGGTTGAGGTGCACCCGTGACCGGCTCGGAAACCAGATTGCACAGCGGAGAAGGTACCGTGGGATTCGAGATGGTCAGTGACCTGTTTGTTGACTTGGCTTTCGAAGACCTTAGATAGGCAGGGCAGGATGGATATAGGTCTGTAACAGTTTGGGTCCAGGGTGTCTCCCCTTTGAAGAGGGGGATGACTGCGGCAGCTTTCCAATCCTTGGGGATCTCAGACGATATGAAAGAGAGGTTGAACAGGCTGGTAATAGGGGTTGCAACAATGGCGGCGGATAGTTTCAGAAATAGAGTGTCCAGATTGTCAAGCCCAGCTGATTTGTACGGGTCCAGGTTTTGCAGCTCTTTCAGAACATCTTCTGTCTGGATTTGGGTAAAGGAGAACCTGGAGAGGCTTGGGCGATGATAAATGCTTGTTGAAGTTTTCGATAATCATGGATTTAACGGTGGTGACCGTGTTACCGAGCCTCAGTGCAGTGGGCAGCTGGGAGGAGGTGCTCTTGTTCTCCATGGACTTCACAGTGTCCCAGAACTTTTTGGAGTTAGAGCTACAGGATGCAAATTTCTGCCTGAAGAAGCTGGCCTTTGCTTTCCTGACTGACTGCGTGTATTGGTTCCTGACTTCCCTGAACAGTTGCATATCGCGGGGACTATTCGATGCTAAAGTAGTCACGCTTTGCCTTGACGACAGCTTTGCACACTCTTTGCACTCTCTCAACCAGCTTCATGAGGTAGTCACCTGGAATACATTTCAATTTATTAATTGTTAAGAAATTTGAAATGTCTTTATTTCTTAATGTGTTTGAGACAATAAGTTGTGTTGTGACAATGTAGGGTTGGTATACAGAAGATAGCCCTGTTTTGTTTTAGACCAAGTGCATATTATGGAAACAACAGCTCAAATAAGCAAAGAGAAACGACAGTCCATCATTACTTTAAGACATGAAGGCCAGTCAATCCGAAAAATGTCAAAAACTTGGAAAGTTTCTTCGAGTGCTCTGATGGAACTGTCTCTCATGAGGACCACCACAGGAAAGTAATACCCAGAGTTACCTCTGCTGCTTCATTAGAGTTATCAGCCTCAGATATTGCAGCCCAAAAGTGCTTCACAGAGTTCAAGTAACAGACACAACTCAACATCAACTGTTCAGAGAAGACTGTGTGAATCAGGCCTTCATGGTCGAAATGCTGCATAGAAACCAGTACTAAAGGACACCAATAAGAATTTCAGACTTGCTTGGGTCATGAAACACGAGCAATGAACATTATTAGACTGGAGGAATTCTGTCCTTTGGTCTGATGAGTACATTTGAGATTTTTGGTTCCAACTGTCGTGTCTTTGTAAGACACAGAGTAGGTGAACGGATGATCTTTCCATGTGTGGTTCCCACCGTGAAACATGGAGGAGGAGGTGGAATGGTGACACTTGAATTGAATTGCTAGTGACACTGTCTGTTATTTATTTAGTATTCAAGGCACACTTAACCAGCATGGCTACCACAGCATACTGCAAAGATACGCCATCGCCTTTGGTTTGCACTTATTGGGACAATAATTTGTTTTTCAAAAGGACAATGACCCAACATATCTCCAGGCTGTGTAAAAGCTATTTGACCGAGAAGGAGATTGATTGAGTGCTGCATCAGATGACTTGGCCTCCACAATCACCCGACCTCAATCCAATTGAGATGGTTTGCAATGAGTTGGACCGCAGATTGAAGGGATAGCATCCAACAAGTGCTCAGCATATGTGGGGAACTCCTTCAAGACTGTTGGAAAATCATTCCATGTGAAGCTGGTTGAGAGAATGCCAAGAGTGTGCAAAGCTGTCATCAAGGTAGTGTGGCTACTTTGAAGAAACTCAAATATAAAATATATTTTGATTTGTTTAACACCTTTTTGGTTACTATATGATTCCATACGTGTTATTTCATCGTTTTGATGTCTTTCACAATTATTGTACAATGTAGAAAATAATAAAAATCAAGTAAAACCCTGAAATGAGTAGGTATGTCCAAACATTTGACTGGTACTGTATGTCATGGTGATTGTATATTATGAGAGAGACTGTATTCATATTGGGGAGGTCTTAACTATGATATGCTGAGTAAGATAGTTGGATTTACTGTGCATTCATCAAATTGCAGCGGACGTAATTTTTAGTTGATTTACCACTTGAAAAATGTGGGTGTTTGACCAAATGCTAACGACCAGCTCGATTCGGTCTTATGTCGCAAAATTTGACCCGATTAAGGAAACTAGGCACATGTCACAACTTCACAGGAGAGCCTTTGAACATAAAAAATATATATTTTTTATCAAAATTTATTTTTTGGCAGAAATGCCTTCTCAACCATGTGAACTTTCATGTGCCTTAATATCAAATGTGCATGTCATCTGTAAATACCAATACAATTGGTAGCCTAGTTGGTTTAGCCACAGAAAAAGGGCGCAATCTTCATGCTAGCCATGATTGGCTGAGATAAGGAGTGGGCTGATTATGACGAGAGATGAGTTTGGATTGGTCGGTGTTGCATCTTGTGCCTACAAAATGAGCTGCACGTACTGCATTTAAAAAATATATATTGTTAGCCATGGAGAACTGCAAATATGTTGCTACTGCTCTCAATAACATTGCTGCCCCGAAGATATCAGGCGCTATCGTCAAAGCTCAGTGGGAAAAAGTTGTGATGGACTACTTTCTGGATGACGATTGTGCCTTGCATTGCTTACCCTTCCATTTCATAACATGTTTTGAAATCAGTGGAACACAATGGGTCAAACAAGCTGTGTTAACTAAACGGAAACAACACAATGTGTCTTTTATAAAAGGGGTTGTAGTCTGCCGTGAAGCTTTCATTAATTAATACAGTTAAGAATCTAGCTACAGATTCAGATATTATACATTTCTACTTTTGTCAGAAAGTTGTTTTCATTGCAAAAGCTAAAGCTAACGTAAACTCATGTAAACTCGTACATCGCCTTGGTCTGTACGATTGCCATTATTTTAGCGCCCCAAAAACATAATACTTCCAGATCAACTGTAATGTCAATACCATTGTAAAGCACAATTTCTCCCCTTTCCAACATAATCAATTACATGACCTAAATGCTGCCCGTTTCTGCATAATTTAAGCAGGCAATGAGTCCCGTCAGGTCTTTTTAAAAATGGCGGGTGGGGAAGCGAAACTAATGCGTGATAGTGAGAAGGAGAGATGCTTATTTTTCACTCGATCTGTCCAACTTATCACCTTATTGCCTCTAAAATGTAAATAAAACACTATAAAGAGTTTATATAATGTGTCATTACATACCTATTTGAAGGTTTGTTAAATTTGAAATGGGTTTTTAGAGCGGTGCTAAAATGATCTTAGAAGTAAACAGCGGCTTTGAGAATGATGATCGCATGCAATGATGACGAAAAAAATGACTAGGTATCCCGCCTTACCGCCGTCACTGTCCATTTCTTGTTTTTAAACGATGAGAGAAGTGCTACACCTGGTGGAGAGAGATTGTAAGACAGAAATAGTTGCTTTATGCGTGCTGTACGTTACAACATGACACTTCAAGATGTAACGGAGGGTCAGTTTTTTCAACTTTTCTCCAATACTATTGAGCCATTACCTTGTCGATCAACGCTTGAATAGAAACCTAGTTCACACCCCCGATTTTGACGTCAACACAGTTGCTACAGTCCCATTAGTTTTCTTTGTAGCCTCGTTTGAATGTTGCGGTTGCGCACATTTGTACGGAATGGGGCGAGTTTACGTTAGATGTTAGCTAGCCAGCTGGAGTTCGATGGCTGGCTTGCTAACTAACAATGAACTAACAATGAACGTAACGTGAAGCTTTCATCCATGTATACAGGTAGGAATCTGGCTACAGATTCAGATATGATCAATTTCAAATTTTGTCATGAAGTTGTTTTCATTGAAGGCTAAAGCTTCAGCTCGATGGCTGGCTTGCTAACTAAGAATGAACCTACAGTTATTTTGGTAACTTTAGCTTGCTATGACAATCGGGTTGTATTGCAAGTAACGTTACTCTATGAATTGGGATTATAGTTAATTTAGCTACAGTGGGGCAAAAAGTATTCAGTCAGCCACCAATTGTGCAAGTTCTCCCAATAACAAAAGTTTATCTCAATACTTTGTTATATACCCTTTGTTGGCAATGACAGAGGTCAAACGTTTTCTGTAAGTCTTCACAAGGTTTTCACGCACTGTTGATGGTATTTTGGCCCATTCCTCCATGCAGATCTCCTCTAGAGCAGTGATGTTTTGGGGCTGTTGCTGGGCAACACGGACTTTAAACTCCCTCCAAAGATTGTCTATTGGGTTTAGATCTGCAGACTGGCTAGGCCACTCCAGGACCTTGAAATGCTTCTTACGAAGCCACTCCTTCGTTGCCCGGACAGTGTGTTGGGATCATTGTCATGCTGAAAGACCCAGCCACGTTTCATCTTCAATGCCCTTGCTGATGGAAGGAGGTTTTCACTCAAAATCTCACGATACATGGCCCCATTCATTCTTTCCTTTACACGGATCAGTCGTCCTGGTCCCTTTGCAGAAAAACAGCCCCAAAGCATGATGTTTCCACCCCCATGCTTCACAGTAGGTATGGTGTTCTTTGGATGCAACTCAGCATTCTTTGTCCTCCAAACACGACGAGTTGAGTTTTTACCAAAAAGTTATATTTTGGTTTCATCTGACCATATGACATTCTCCCAATCTTCTTCTGGATCATCCAAATACTCTCTAGCAAACTTCAGGCGGGCCTGGACATGTACTGGCTTAAGCAGGGAGACATGTCTGGCACTGCAGGATTTGAGTCCCTGGCGGTGTAGTGTGCTACTGATGGTAGGCTTTGTTACTTTGGTCCCAGCTCTCTGCAGGTCATTCACTAGGTCCCCCGTGTGGTTCTGTGATTTTTGCTCACCGTTCTTGTGATCATTTTGACGGGTGAGATCTTCCGTGGAGCCCCAGATCGAGGGAGATTATCAGTGGTCTTGTATGTCTTCCATTTCCTAATAATTGCTTCCACAGTTGATTTCTTCAAAACAAGCTGCTTACCTATTGCAGATTCAGTCTTCCCAGCCTGTTGCAGGTCTACAATTTTCTTTCTGGTGTCCTTTGACAGCTCTTTGGTCTTGGCCATAGTGGAGTTTGGAGTGTGACTGTTTGAGGTTGTGGACAGGTGTATTTTCTACTGATAACAAGTTCAAACAGGTCCCATTAATACAGGTAACGAGTGGAGGACAGAGGAGCCTCTTAAAGAAGAAGTTACAGGTCTGTGAGAGCCAGAAATCTTGCTTGTTTGTAGGTGACCAAATACTTATTTTCCACCATAATTTGCAAATAAATTCATAAAAATCCTACAATGTGATTTTCTGGATTTTTTTTCCTCATCTTGTCTATCATAGTTGAAGTGTACCTATGATGAACATTACAGGCCTCTCTCATCTTTTAAGTGGGAGAACTTGCACAATTGGTGGCTGACTAAATACTTTTTGCCCCACTGCATCTAGCTAACGTTAACGTGACATGCCTAAACAAAAGATCCCAAGTTAAAGCTTGCTGTTAGCTAGCTAACATTAACTGGAGGATGGTACGGTGCTGGTGGATAGCTATGGTTGGCAACAACAGCTGACTTTGTACATCAGGCCACTGCCACAGATCAAGCAGTACAGTTCTTCAGGTAAAAAAAGGTGATTCTTATTTGAACTTGGGAGGTGAGTTGATGTTGTGCAGGGCTGTAAAGTCTTCAACATTTTTGTTATTCCCTGTTTTACAGCTTTGATGCTCTGGAGCCTGGTGTTGTTACCAAGGAGCATTCGGACTGTCGGGACCAGGTTTCAGCTGCTGCGCAACGCTGACATTCTTCCTCCCATAGATGTTCTGCCTGTAAAAGCACCACCTGGACTGGACAAAGCTAGACAAATTATATTTTTGCGACGAAGAGTCCCTGCACCAAAGTCAAGGGCAGGATAGAAACAGGCACTCCGAATATAGATTCCCTTATTCATACGTGGTTTGGACGGACCAGTCATCAGCGCTATCTGCAGTGCCTCTATTTATATGACTCCTAACACACGTTAGGAACATACGTTGCTGCTATTTATTTTTTATCCTTTCCTGCTGCTCAGCCACTTTATCCCTGATTGTATGCATATAACTACCTCGTCTATCACTGATATCGTTATTGTTCTTGTACATACTGTACATTTTATTTATATTGACACTATTTCTGATATTGCTACTATGCAAGTAACAATTTGGCTTTACCGTTTACACCTTCTGTAGAGACCATGCACTTCACAAGACTTAGCAAAATATTGATAAATAAAATGAATAATGATATGTGTGGTCGTAACATGATTTTGTGACATAACACAACAATATCATGTGAACGTATCAAGTAAGTGTCCACCGCTTGAATATATGGCGCATGCATCTGTTTATGTGCTGTACATGTACATCTTACTCAGGTTACATGGCCTTAACTTACAGTGCCTTGCGAAAGTATTCGGCCCCCTTGAACTTTGCGACCTTATGCCACATTTCAGGCTTCAAACATTAAGATATAAAACTGTATTTTTTTGTGAAGAATCAACAACAAGTGGGACACAATCATGAAGTGGAACGACATTTATTGGATATTTCAAACTTTTTTAACAAATCAAAAACTGAAAAATTGGGCGTGCAAAATTATTCAGCCCCTTTACTTTCAGTGCAGCAAACTCTCTCCAGAAGTTCAGTGAGGATCTCTGAATGATCCCATGTTGACCTAAATGACTAATGATGATAAATACAATCCACCTGTGTGTAATCAAGTCTCGAATAAATGCACCTGCACTGTGATAGTCTCAGAGGTCCGTTAAAAGTGCAGAGAGCATCATGAAGAACAAGGAACACACCAGGCAGGTCCGGGATACTGTTGTGAAGAAGTTTAAAGCCGGATTTGGATACAAAAAGATTTCCCAAACTTTAAACATCCCAAGGAGCACTGTGCAAGTGATAATATTGAAATGGAAGGAGTATCAGACCACTGCAAATCTACCAAGACCTGGCCGTCCCTCTAAACTTTCAGCTCATACAAGGGAAGACTGATCAGAGATGCAGCCAAGAGGCCCATGATCACTCTGGATGAACTGCAGAGATCTACAGCTGAGGTGGGAGACTCTGTCCATAGGACAACAATCAGTCGTATATTGCACAAATCTGGCCTTTATGGAAGAGTGGCAAGAAGAAAGCCATTTCTTAAAGATATCCATAAAAAGTGTCGTTTAAAGTTTGCCACAAGCCACCTGGGAGACACACCAAACATGTGGAAGAAGGTGCTCTGGTCAGATGAAACCAAAATTTAACTTTTTGGCAACAATGCAAAACGTTATGTTTGGCGTAAAAGCAACACCCTGAACACACCATATCCACTGTCAAACATGGTGGTGGCAGATTCATGGTTTGGGCCTGCTTTTCTTCAGCAGGGACAGGGAAGATAGTTAAAATTGATGGGAAGATGGATGGAGCCAAATACAGGACCATTCTGGAAGAAAACCTGATGGAGTCTGCAAAAGACCTGAGACTGGGACGGAGATTTGTCTTCCAACAAGACAATGATCCAAAACATAAAGCAAAATCTACAATGGAATGGTTCAAACATAAACATATCCAGGTGTTAGAATGGCCAAGTCAAAGTCCAGACCTGAATCCAATCGAGAATCTGTGGAAAGAACTGAAAACTGCTGTTCACAAATGCTCTCCATCTAACCTCACTGAGCTCGAGCTGTTTTGCAAGGAGGAATGGGAAAACATTTCAGTCTCTCGATGTGCAAAACTGATAGAGACATAACCCAAGCGACTTACAGCTGTAATCACAGCAAAAGGTGGTGCTACAAAGTATTAACTTAAGGGGGCTGAATAATTTTGCACGCCCAATTTTCCAGTTTTTGATTTGTTAAAAAAGTTTGAAATGCTAATGTACTGGTGTGAAGGCATTTGGGGAGTGATGCAAAGTACTACTTAAGTCGTTTTCTGTGGTATCTGTAACTTTTACTTCACAACATTCGTAAAGAAAATAATATACTTTTTACTCCATACATTTTCCTTGACACACAAAAGTACTTGTTACATTTTGACAGGAATTTTTTGTACAATTTAATCACTTTTCAAGAGAACATCCCTGGTTATCCATACAACCTCTGATCTGGCATACTCACTAAACACAAATGCTTTGTTTGTAAATGATGTCTGAGCGTTGGAGTGTGCCCCTGGCTATCCATCAATTTTTTTTTAAGTATAAAATTGTGCCATCTGGTTTAATATAAGGAAGTTCAAATGGTTTATATTTTTACTTTTGATACCTAGGTACATTGTACCCCTTGCTATTTAAAAATAAATACAATTGTGCCATGTGGTTTAACGTAAGGAATTTGAAATGATTTATACATTTACTCAAGTATGACAATTTAGTATGTTTTCCACCACGGGATGTGGCTGGGGGGTTATAGCATTTTTTCACATGACCCATCAATTTAGACAAGTGTATCTGGGTAAGCGTCATCTATTTCTAAAATATTTGTATTAGCACCTGACCTCATGTGAATCCTTAAATAGTTGGGTGGGGCTGGCTTAAGAGGGTGTGAACAATGCTGAATGGGTGTAGACAAACGAGAGCTGGAGTAGGTACCAAAACATTCAAAGGCCATTTTCTCAAAAGTGAGTTTTCAAGTGTATCAACTTTCAAAGTAGAATTACTTTCCCATTGTTCCTCAAAAATGCTGTGTATGACATACCATTTTGTAGCTCTGAGTCTCTACTTTTATCCAATGTAAAAATCTAAAATTCAAATTATGACCGAATCCAAGTGGTGAGTCACAAATTTGAAATTGTGTTGTTTATATCATACACTACAGTTGAGGAATAATGGGAAAGTAATTCTGCGTTAAACTTGTAACCTCACTTTTGAGAAAATGGTACTTAAATGTTTTGGTAAACCTACTGGAGAGCTCTTCTTTGCTTACACCCATTCAGCATCTTTCACACCCTCTTAAGCCTAAAGATCTACCCATCTCTTTAAGGATTCACATGTGAGGCCATGTACTAAACAATGTTTAAGACTAAAAGCTGGTTTATACTAAGTCTAGCGACAGTTGTCGCAGTGACATAATGAACATTCTAGCGTCGTCCGACATCAAACTTTTAGTGTATTTAAAAATGTATTTAATATATGTCAATCTAGCAAACCAGTCAACTTAAACCAAAATTCTAAACAATGTTTTGGTTAATTTCTAGTTGTGTCCACAGACACAACCATATTAGTTTATCCACTTCTGATAAATTTTTCTGAGAGAGCAGCCCAAAGCCACACAGGTAACTCTGGGGCTTCCTCCTCCAGTATGTGCCGCTGTGTTTCATCAGAATACCCCAGACTCACTATCAGTCTCTACCAGTTACCAAATAACTCTACTCAATCTCATCAGCCAAAGTGTCAGCAATGCCGCTACAATGCCAGGCCTAATAAGCACATGCTAAGCTTGCTACAGTAAGCTGTTTTGTGGCCTTTCTTTATTTAAAAAATTCTTCCACCCTGGTTATTTTTTCACTACTATGCGATCTGTGCTCTCTCTTCAGTATGTACACACATGTGCACCCACACACCACCACCAGAGCGGTGCAAATAGATAGTATAGTCACTCTTAACTGGTCCCAGGGTGTCACAACGGAAAGACACTTGGACAGAAATTGGGGTGGTAAAGGGGTCTTATGTTGGTAATGCTAAATGTGTTAAATCACAGTGCACTCTGAGGGGTAATAGTTTAGAATGTTTAAGAGGCCCTGTAGCAGGAACAGACTCCAGGTCGCAGAGCGGAGTAGAGCGGAGCCGGTCATGAAAATGAATTCAGAAGTATCTGTGAGCAAAGGTCCAGCCAAGCTTTGAATTGTTTCAAAATATTTCATGCCGAGAAGCCCATTCAGTGTCACAGGTGTCAGAGAAATGTTCCATTGGGTTCAAACTTGAATCAAAGGTATCGAGCAAAGAATGAAAAAGTAAGTTTTTCTGTAATCCAAACATACTTCTGTATGAATACCTTACTGTTTGTTGTCAGTTGTTCTCTAAAAACTGAGCAGTGTTTCATAAGAAATAGCAGGACCCACACATCTGTAGTAGTGGTGTTTTAACTTTCATGCTTGAAGAACTGAAGTTGTTACTCCAATTCGACAGACAGGTGACGGCGGTGTGTGTGTGTCTGTGTGTGCGCGTGCATGCAAGTGTTTATGTACAGGATACTGTTTGTGTGCGTGTGTATGTTTGTGTGAATGTGTGTGTATGTATGGTATGTATGTGTGTATGTACAGTTTACACTGTCTGTGCGTGTGTATGTAGCATATTTGTGTGTTTGTATGTGCGTGCATGTGTGTGTCCATAAGCATAAGGACAATAAATAACTTAGAACAGGATCACACCAGCAACCCTCTCTCTCCACCATGGGCCCTTTTAACCAGCTGGCAGACTGCACAGTCGAAGAGATGAAAAGCAACACTGTGCAGCCCGCCAGAGTGACACTGATGGAACCTTTTAAGAGCAAAAAAACAAGTGAAAACAGAGACCACCGGCTGATGTCATATCACAGCTGTTAGCTCAATCAAAAAACAGGGTCCCACGACGACAAAAGGAGCATACCCCATTCAGTGTAAGACGACTTCTGATCTGTGAAATATTGAGCGGAGTGGCCACTGAAGTGCCATGTTTTCACAAGTACCAAGTGACCAGCCATAGCCAAGTAGGGCTTTTCTGCTTTAAAGAAGCGCAGAACTCACTCAGTTTTCCCTTGTATCGGCGTTCAATTTTGCTCCATTGGCATGCTTCTCAAAGACAGTACTTATCTGTCTTTCGTTATTTTTTTATATATACAGTGCCTTCAGAAAGTATTCATACCCCTTGGCTACCCCTTGGGGCGGCAGGGTAGCCTAGTGGTTAGAGCGTTTGAACTAGTGACCGGAAGGTTGCAAGTTCAAATCCTTGAGCTGACAAGGTACAAATCTGTCGATCTGCCCCTGAACAGGCAGTTAACCCACTGTTCCTAGGCCGTCATTGAAAATAAGAATTAGTTCTTAACTGACTTGCCTGGTAAAATAAAGAAAAAATATTTTAAAAGATCCACATTTTGTTTTGTTAGAGAATTAGAGATTAAAAATACATTTGTCTCACCCATCTACACACAATACCCCATGATGACAAAGTGACAACATTTTTATAGAAATTATGGCACATTATTGAAAATGAAACACAGAAATATCTCATTTACATAAGTACTTTGTAGAAGCACCTTTGGCGGCAATTACAGCTTTGAGTTGTATTGGGTTTCTGTATCAGCTTTGCACATCTGGAATTGGGTATTTTCGCCCATTCTTCCTTGCAGATTTTCTCAAGCTCTGTTTAGATCAATGGGGAGCGGCAGTGAACAGCAATCTTCAAGTCTTTCCACAGATCTAGGCTTTGGCTGGGCCAATTAAGGACTTCACATTCTTGTTCCAGTCTAAGGCCAAATAGTATAATTTTGTATCTCCCCCTCTTCTACGCTGCTGCTAATCTCTGTTATTATCTATGCATAGTCACTTTAATAACTCTACCTACATGTACATATTACCTCAATTACCTCAACACCGGTGCCCCCGCACATTGACTCTACCCCTTGCATTTAGCCCCAATATTGTTATATGATGCTGATGCTCTTTAATTATTTGTTATTCTTATCTCTTACTTTTTAATGTATTTTCTTAAAACTGCATTGTTGGTTAAGGGCTTGTATTCAGCGCATGTGACAAATACCATTTGATTTGATTTGATTTTGTTTATGCTCTGAGTTTTTGCGTAGCTTTGCAAACTTCAGGTATGCTGTGGTGTGCCTTTTTTTTCTCAGGAGTGGCTTCTGTGGCTTCTGTCTGTTGTCTTTCTGGCAGGTTCTTTCATCTCAGCCTAGGAACTCTGTTCAATCAGAGTGGTTAATTTGTTCTTTGTCGCCTCCCTGACCAAGGTTCTTCTTGGCCGGTTGCTCAACTTTGTTGGATGGCCAGCTCTAGGCAGAGTCTGGGTAGTTCCATATTCTTTCCATTTTCCAATGATGTAGACAACTTGTGCTCTTGGAAATATTCAACACTATAGAAATCGTTTTATATCCTTCCCCAGATATATGCCTCATCATAATTCTATCTCAGAAGTTTATGGACAGTTCCTTCGACTTCATGGTATAGTTTCTAAATCATGTCCAAACGATTGAATTGGTGACAGGTGGACTCCAAGTTGTAGTGTCATCTCAATGATGATAAAAGGTAATTAGATGCACCTGAGCTCAATTTGGATATGCATGTACAGTTCATGAGATATCTATCTGCATTTCATTTTCAATAAATTTGGTCAAATTTCTAAAAATATGTTTTCAATTTTTCATTATAGGGTATTGTGTGTAGATGGGTGAGAAAATTCAGGCTGTAACACAACATGTGGAATAAGTCAAGGTGTATGAATACTTTCTGAAGGAACTGAACCTCAGAGGAAACATGACATCAGCAGTACAACTGAATTTGAATGATACTTAACAGTCCCTTCATGTCTGTGGAGCGAGGAAACAGCACATCAGAGGACTCCATGATCATGTACCATCTGCTGCCGATATTTGAAGGTCATTTTCATCTTCTGCTTGATTGTGCCCTGGTCTGAAAGATGTTTCATTAGGGATATGGCCTCTGTCCATTGGTCTTCACTCTCAATGACGATCTCAAATCAAATGTTATTTGTCACAAGATTCGTAAACAACAGGTGTAGACTAATAGTGAAATAGTTGCTTACGTGTCCTTTTTCTAACAATGCAGAGACAAAGATAAAAAAAAAAAAAATATACATTTTGTTGGTGATCTCTAGCCTGGATGAAGGCTTTCTATCAGTGGCGGTTGTTGATGTGGGCAATAATTTTTTTATGAGCATGTCCTTATTTCTATTAAAGCATATTGAATGACTATCAATCAAATTCCATTGTAAGATCAGTGACAGACTGTGACCCATTCAATACCACCTTGCACACTCTTGTCTGCATCGAGCTGATCTACGGTATAATCATTAGTCCAAGAGTTTCTATTGAACAAATTCAGGTAAGTTTATCCCCATGCCATGACTTTCCTCTTGAGTGAGGATCAAAGAGAGCCCCCCACCTCTCCCCACCAGAGATGAAGGGGGGAAGTGGGGCCGGTTCTAGGACATTAACGACCGGTCGTAAACGTTCTCTCTCGTGCACGGCAGTATGGCGAAGTCAAAAATCCTTAGTGTGTAGGGAGAGAATCTGCCGCCAAAACACCAACATCCAAAAGTGGATAATGAAACAATAATTCTTCATAAATAATGTGGGAAATGGTTGGTGGGGATCCAAACAATAATCATTACATTACATTACATTTAAGTCATTTAGCAGACGCTCTTATCCAGAGCGACTTACAAATTGGTGCATTCACCTTATGACATCCAGTGGAACAGCCACTTTACAATAGTGCATCTAAATCTTTTAAGGGGGGGTGAGAAGGATTACTTTATCCTATCCTAGGTATTCCTTAAAGAGGTGGGGTTTCAGGTGTCTCCGGAAGGTGGTGATTGACTCCGCTGTCCTGGCGTCGTGAGGGAGTTTGTTCCACCATTGGGGAGACAGAGCAGCGAACAGTTTTGACTGGGCTGAGCGGGAACTGTACTTCCTCAGTGGTAGGGAGGCGAGCAGGCCAGAGGTGGATGAACACAGTGCCCTTGTTTGGGTGTAGGGCCTGATCAGAGCCTGGAGGAACTGAGGTGCCGTTCCCCTCACAGCTCCGTAGGCAAGCACCATGGTCTTGTAGCGGATGCGAGCTTCAACTGGAAGCCAATGGAGAGAGCGGAGGAGCGGGGTGACGTGAGAGAACTTGGGAAGGTTGAACACCAGACGGGCTGCGGCGTTCTGGATGAGTTGTAGGGGTTTAATGGCACAGGCAGGGAGCCCAGCCAACAGCGAGTTGCAGTAATCAAGACGGGAGATGACAAGTGCCTGGATTAGGACCTGCGCCGCTTCCTGTGTGAGGCAGGGTCGTACTCTGCGGATGTTGTAGAGCATGAACCTACAGGAACGGGACACCGCCTTGATGTTAGTTGAGAACGTCAGGGTGTTGTCCAGGATCACGCCAAGGTTCTTAGCGCTCTGGGAGGAGGACACAATGGAGTTGTCAACCGTGATGGCGAGATCATGGAACGGGCAGTCCTTCCCCGGGAGGAAGAGGAGCTCCGTCTTGCTGAGGTTCAGCTTGAGGTGGTGATCCGTCATCCACACTGATATGTCTGCCAGACATGCAGAGATGCGATTCGCCACCTGGTCATCAGAAGGGGAAAGGAGAAGATTAATTGTGTGTCGTCTGCATAGCAATGATAGGATAGACCATGTGAGGTTATGACAGAGCCAAGTGACTTGGTGTATAGCGAGAATAAGAGAGGGCCTAGAACAGAGCCCTGGGGGACACCAGTGGTGAGAGCGCGTGGTGAGGAGACAGATTCTCGCCACGCCACCTGGTAGGAGCGACCTGTCAGGTAGGACGCAATCCAAGCGTGGGCCGCGCCGGAGATGCCCAACTCGGAGAGGGTGGAGAGGAGGATCGGATGGTTCACAGTATCGAAGGCAGCCGATAGGTCTAGAAGGATGAGAGCAGAGGAGAGAGAGTTAGCTTTAGCAGTGCGGAGCGCCTCCGTGATACAGAGAAGAGCAGTCTCAGTTGAATGACTAGTCTTGAAACCTGACTGATTTGGATCAAGAAGGTAATTCTGAGAGAGATAGCGGTAGAGCTGGCCAAGGACGGCACGCTCAAGAGTTTTGGAGAGAAAAGAGAGAAGGGATACTGGTCTGTAGTTGTTGACATCGGAGGGATCGAGTGTAGGTTTTTCAGAAGGGGTGCAACTCTCGCTCTCTTGAAGACGGGAGGGACGTAGCCAGCGGTCAGGGATGAGTTGATGAGCGAGGTGAGGTAAGGGAGAAGGTCTCCGGAAATGGTCTGGAGAAGAGAGGAGGGGATAGGGTCAAGCGGGCAGGTTGTTGGGCGGCCGGCCGTCACAAGACGCGAGATTTCATCTGGAGAGAGGGAGAAAGAGGTCAGAGCATAGGGTAGGGCAGTGTGAGCAGAACCAGCGGTGTCGTTTGACTTAGCAAACGAGGATCGGATGTCGTCGACCTTCTTTTCAAAATGGTTGACGAAGTCATCTGCAGAGAGGGAGGAGGGGGTGGGATTCAGGAGGGAGGAGAAGGTGGCAAAGAGCTTCCTAGGGTTAGAGGCAGATGCTTGGAATTTAGAATGGTAGAAAGTGGCTTTAGCAGCAGAGACAGAGGAGGAAAATGTAGAGAGGAGGGAGTGAAAGGATGCCAGGTCCGCAGGTAGGCGAGTTTTCCTCCATTTCCGCTCGGCTGCCCGGAGCCCTGTTCTGTGAGCTCGCAAGGAGTCGTCGAGCCACGGAGCGGGAGGGGAGGACCGAGCCAGCCTGGAGGATAGGGGACATAGGGAGTCAAAGGATGCAGTAAGGGAGGAGAGGAGGGTTGAGGAGGCAGAATCAGGAGATAGGTTGGAGAAAGTTTGAGCAGAGGGAAGAGATGATAGGATGGAAGAGGGAGAGAGTAGCGGGGAGAGAGAGCGAAGGTTGGGACGGCGCGATACCATCCGAGTAGGGGCAGTGTGGGAAGTGTTGGATGAGAGCGAGAGGGAAAAGGATACAAGGTAGTGGTCGGAGACTTGGAGGGAGTTGCAATGAGGTTAGTGGAAGAACAGCATCTAGTAAAGATGAGGTCAAGCGTATTGCCTGCCTTGTGAGTAGGGGGAAGGTGAGAGGGTGAGGTCAAAAGAGGAGAGGAGTGGAAAGAAGGAGGCAGAGAGGAATGAGTCAAAGGTAGACGTGGGGAGGTTAAAGTCGCCCAGAACTGTGAGAGGTGAGCCGTCCTCAGGAAAGGAGCTTATCAAGGCATCATGCTCATTGATGAACTCTCCGAGGGAACCTGGAGGGCGATAAATGATAAGGATGTTAAGCTTGAAAGGGCTGGTAACTGTGACAGCATGGAATTCAAAGGAGGCGATAGACAGATGGGTAAGGGGAGAAGAGAGAAAGACCACTTGGGAGAGATGAGGATCCCGGTGCCACCACCCCGCTGACCAGAAGCTCTCGGGGTGTGCGAGAACAAGTGGGCGGACGAGGAGAGAGCAGTAGGAGTAGCAGTGTTATCTGTGGTGATCCATGTTTCCGTCAGTGCCAAGAAGTCAAGGGACTGGAGGGAGGCATAGGCTGAGATGAACTCTGCCTTGTTGGCCGCAGATCGGCAGTTCCAGAGGCTACCGGAGACCTGGAACTCCACGTGGGTCGTACGCGCTGGGACCACCAGATTAGGGTGGTCGCGGCCACGCGGTGTGTGGAGCGTTTGTATGGTCTGTGCAGAGAGGAGAGAACAGGGATAGACAGACACATAGTTGACAGGCTACAGAAAAGGCTACGCTAATGCAAGGAGATTGGAATGACAAGTGGACTACACGTCTCGAATGTTCAGAAAGTTAAGCTTACGTAGCAAGAGTCTTATTGACTAAAATGATTAAAATGATACAGTACTGCTAAAGTAGGCTAGCTGGCAGTGGCTGCGTTGTTGACACTACACTAATCAAGTCGTTCCGTTGAGTGTAATAGTTTCTACAGTGCTGCTAATCGGGGGCTAGCTGGCTAGCTAGCAGTGTTGTTTACGTTACGTTGCGTTAAAAGAACGACAATAGCTGGCTAGCTAACCTAGGAAATCGCTCTAGACTACACAATTATCTTTGAAACAAAGACGGCTATGTAGCTAGCTACGATCAAACAAATCAAACCGTTGTACTGTAATGAAATGAAATGAAAATGTGATACTAACTGTGGAGCGAAGCGGAATGCGACCGGGTTGTTGTTGGCTAGCTGTTAGCTGTTAGCTGTTGGCTAGCTAGCAGAGTCTCCTACGTTAAGGACGACAAATAGCTGGCTAGCGAACCTCAGTGAATTAAGATAATCACTCCAAGGCTACACACACTAAACTACACAATTATCTTGGAAACAAAGACAGCTATGTAGCTAGCTAACACTAGACTAATCAAGTCGTACAGTTGAGTGAATAGCACTACAGTGATGCTAATCTGTGTGCGTTAGCTAGCGCTTGCTAGCTCCTGGGCGAATAGCAGTGAAGGCTACGTTAGGGCGACGAAATACGATAATTATGCAATTATCTCTGATACAAGGACGGCTATGTAGCTAGCTAAGAAGAATTGCTAAGATTAGACAAATCAACCGTTGTACTATAATGAAATGTAATGAAAAAGTTATACAACCTGCAGAGCGAAGTGCGAATGCGACCGCTCGCTCCAACCCGGAACAGGGGTATAATAGGGTATAATCATGTCAAATCAGTTGTTTTGTGATGTCATTATGGACATTATTACTAAATAACAGTAGCTCTGAAAGTGTACGCATTCAAGGGGTCAGGTTTACATCTAAATGTTGAAAACGTATATGATTAAATATGAAACTATTTGTGAGAAGATGAAATGTGACTTTAGCCTTCTAAAGGAGATAATTGTTTTTATATAAACCTTTGCCAAGTCAGTAACCACGCCCATGTTACCACAGACATTGTGGCAACATGATGGAACCGCCCTCCAAGGCAAGGGCATTAAAGGACTGCTAACGAAATTTACATTAGACCGGGTTGCAGGGTTGCTGCCGGTGTGTAGAGTGATTCTAGCTGTACCCTGAATAATCAATCATTGAGAGCAGACAGCGTGGAGCGGTGGCTACACAGCTGACAAATGGTTTAAAACTAGGAGACCAGTACATTGCCAGGTTGCTACTGTCATGTAAAATGGTTTAACCTCACTGGTACGTGGGACGCTAGTGTCCCACCTGGCCAACATCCAGTGAAATTGCAGAGCGCCAAATTCAAAAACAGAAATACTCATTATAAAAATTCATATAACATACAAGTGTTATAAATTGTTTTAAAGATGAACTTCTTATTAATCCAACCACAGTGTCAGATTTCAAAAAGGCTTACCATGAAAAGCATACTGAAAGCATACCATGCGATTATCTGAGAACAGCATCCAGCTGAGAAACCATTACAAACAGTAACCAGCCAAGTAGAGTTACACATGTCAGAAATAGCAATAAAATTAATCACTTACCTTTGATGATCTTCATATGGTTGCACTCACAAGACTCCCATTTACTCAATAAATGTTTGTTTTGTTCGATAAAGTCCCTGTTTATATCCAAAAACCTATTTTTTGTTCACACGTTTTGTTCAGTAATCCACAGGCTCAAACGCAGTCACAACAGGCAGAAGAAAAATCCAAATAGTATCCATAAAGTTCGTAGATACATATCAAACGATGTTTATAATCAATCCTCAGGATGTTTTAGCCTAAATAATCGATAAAATTTCAACAATAACGTTGTCAATATAAAAGGAAAACAAGAAAGGTGCACTCTCGGTCGTGCGCATGAAAACCTCTGGGACTTTCCACTATCCACTTATTCAGAGAGGTCTTACTCTCTCATTTTTCAGAATACAAGCCTGAAACAATTTCTAAAGACTGTTGACATCTAGTGGAAGCCATAGGAAGTGCAATTTGAGTCCTACGTCAATGGATACTGTAATGGCATTCAATAGAAAACTACAAACAAACATAAAATCCCTCTTCCTGGGTGGGTTTTTCACAGGTTTTCGCCAACCAAATCAGTCAGACATTATTTGAACAGTTTTGGAAACTTTAGAGTGTATTCTATCCAAATCTACCAATTATATGCATATCCTAGCTTCTGGGCCTGAGTAGCAGGCAGTTTACTTTGGGCACGCTTTTCATCCGGAGGTGAAAATAGTGCCCCCTACCCTAGCGAAGGTAAAACTACGAGACCAGTATACATGTAGTGTGAGCTGAATACGTGACAAATGGTCTAAAACTACAAGACCCTCTGAAACTCGACGAGTGAAGAAAGATGAAGACTACCAAACATTCTCAGTCTGCAACTGGTTAATGTAAAGTAGTCTAGAACTTTGACCAAAGACACAAGTAAGATCTCAGCTTATTACATTTTATGTATCCATTCTTACAAACACTTCAAGAACAAATAAGTCCTACTACCTCAACTACAAAGGACATGGTGACCTCTAGTGGACAAACCAGAGACTTCTGTCGAACGCCTCCCAATATGGACTGGGACTGGGCAATTTCAACAGAGAGAGATGACAAAGACACAAGAGCGTAAATATACACTGCTCAAAAAATAAAGGGAACACTAAAATAACATATCCTAGATCTGAATGAATGAAATATTCTTATTAAATACTTTTTTATTTACACAAAATCACAACAATTATCAATGGAAATCAAATGTATCAACCCATGGAGGTCTGGATTTGGAGTCACACTCAAAATTAAAGTGGAAAACCACATTACAGGCTGATCCAACTTTGATGTAATGTCCTTAAAACAAGTCAAAATGAGGCTCAGTATTGTGTGTGGCCTCCACGTGCCTGTATGACCTCCTTACAACGCCTGGGCATGCTCCTGATGAAGTGGCGGATGGTCTCCTGAGGGATCTCCTCCCAGACCTGGACTAAAGCATCCGCCAACTCCTGGACAGTCTGTGGTGCAACGTGGCATTGGTGGATGGAGCGAGACATGATGTCCCAGATGTGCTCAATTGGATTCAGGTCTGGGGAACGGGCGGGCCAGTCCATAGCATCAATGCTTTCCTGTTGCAGGAACTGCTGACACACTTCAGCCACATGAGGTCTAGCATTGTCTTGCATTAGGTGGAACCCAGGGCCAACCGCACCAGCATATGGTCTCACAAGGGGTCTGAGGATCACATCTCGGTACCTAAAAACAGTCAGGCTACCTCTGGCAAGCACATGGAGGGCTGTGCGGCCCCCAAAGAAATGCCACCCCACACCATGACTGACCCACCGCCAAACCGGTCATGCTGGAGGATGTTGCAGGCAGCAGAACGTTCTCCACGGCGTCTCAGACTCTGTCACGTCTGTCATGTGCTCAGTGTGAACCTGCTTTCATCTGTGAAGAGCACAGGGCACCAGTGGCGTTCTCTGGCAAATGCCAAACGTCCTGCACGGTGTTAGGCTGTAAGCACAACCCCCACCTGTGGACGTCGGGCTCTCATGCCACCCCCATGGAGTCTGTTTCTGACCGTTTGAGCAGACACATGCACATTTGTGGCCTGCTGGAGGTCATTTTGCATGTGCAATTTATTGTCAATCAGTGTTGCTTCCTAAGTGGACAGTTTGATTTCACAGAGGTGTGATTGACTTGGAGTTACATTGTGTTGTTTAAGTGTTCCCTTTATTTTTTGAGCAGTGTATATACATTGCAGTTCTTTCGATTGCGTGGTTGTTCATGTGCAAAGTATTCATATTTCCCTGCGCAGAGACTGATATTTTTTTTATTTTTTTTATTTTATTTCACCTTTATTTAACCAGGTAGGCTAGTTGAGAACAAGTTCTCATTTGCAACTGCGACCTGGCCAAGATAAAGCATAGCAGTGTGAACAGACAACACAGAGTTACACATGGAGTAAACAATTAACAAGTCAATAACACAGTAGAAAAAAGGGGGAGTCTATATACAATGTGTGCAAAAGGCATGAGGAGGTAGGCGAATAATTACAATATTGCAGATTAACACTGGAGTGATAAATGATCAGATGATCATGTACAGGTAGAGAGAGATATTGGTGTGCAAAAGAGCAGAAAAGTAAATAAATAAAAACTGTGGGGATGAGGTAGGTGAAAATGGGTGGGCTATTTACCAATAGACTATGTACAGCTGCAGCGATCGGTTAGCTGCTCAGATAGCTGATGTTTGAAGTTGGTGAGGGAGATAAAAGTCTCCAACTTCAGCGATTTTTGCAATAATAAGTAATTGATGGCTACTATATTAAAACGATACATTCTGAAATTCTTGAGTTGATTCAGGATCAAACTTTTTCCGTGGTGCCCCAAGATTGCTAATGAGTTAATTGTTACATGATTCATTTAATCACGTAATAATTAAACATAGTTAATTAATTTGTTAAAATAACCATCATCACATTAAGAGTAGTCAGAAACAGGGACCCTTTAAAACCTCTCTGGGATATGTGGGAAGCCAGAGAAAATGCAGAGCGCCAATTCAAATAAATTCCTATAAAAAATCTAATTTTCATGAAACCACACATGTAAGGTACCAAATTAAAGCTACACGTGTTGTGAATCCAGCCAACATGTCAGATTTCAAAAAGGCTTCTCGGCGAAAGCAAATGATGCTATTATCTGAGGATAGCACCATAGTAAACAAAAGAGAGAAAACATTTCAATCCTGCAGGCGCGACACAAAACGCAGAAATACAAATTTAAATCACCTTTGACGAGCTTCTTCTGTTGGCACTCCAATATGTCTCATAAACATCACAAATGGTCCAAATGATCCAGCAAAACACTGGTTCCAACTTGCGCAACGTGACGACAAAAAATCTCAAAAGTTACCTGTAAACTTTGCCAAAACATTTCAAGATAATGATAAATTGAAGACGGGAGGATCTGTGTTCAATACAGGAAGAAAACAAACTCAAGCATGCTTTCTGGTCATGCGCCTCTACATTTACATTTACATTTAAGTCATTTAGCAGACGCTCTTATCCAGAGCGACTTACAAATTGGTGCATTCACCTTATGACATCCAGTGGAACAGCCACTTTACAATAGTGCATCTAAATCTTTTAAGGGGGGGGGTGAGAAGGATTACTTTATCCTATCCTAGGTATTCCTTAAAGAGGTGGGGTTTCAGGTGTCTCCGGAAGGTGGTGATTGACTCCGCTGTCCTGGCGTCGTGAGGGAGTTTGTTCCACCATTGGGGGGCCAGAGCAGCGAACAGTTTTGACTGGGCTGAGCGGGAACTGTACTTCCTCAGTGGTAGGGAGGCAAGCAGGCCAGAGGTGGATGAACGCAGTGCCCTTGTTTGGGTGTAGGGCCTGATCAGAGCCTGGAGGCACTGAGGTGCCGTTCCCCTCACAGCTCCGTAGGCAAGCACCATGGTCTTGTAGCGGATGCGAGCTTCAACTGGAAGCCAGTGGAGAGAGAGGAGGAGCGGGGTGACGTGAGAGAACTTGGGAAGGTTGAACACCAGATGGGCTGCGGCGTTCTGGATGAGTTGTAGGGGTTTAATGGCACAGGCAGGGAGCCCAGCCAACAGCGAGTTGCAGTAATCCAGACGGGAGATGACAAGTGCCTGGATTAGGACCTGCGCCTCTTCCTGTGTGAGGCAGGGTCGTACTCTGCGGATGTTGTAGAGCATGAACCTACAGGAACGGGCCACCGCCTTGATGTTAGTTGAGAACGACAGGGTGTTGTCCAGGATCACGCCAAGGTTCTTAGCGCTCTGGGAGGAGGACACAATGGAGTTGTCAACCGTGATGGCGAGATCATGGAACGGGCAGTCCTTCCCCGGGAGGAAGAGCAGCTCCGTCTTGCCGAGGTTCAGCTTGAGGTGGTGATCCGTCATCCACACTGATATGTCTGCCAGACATGCAGAGATGCGATTCGCCACCTGGTCATCAGAAGGGGGGAAAGGAGAAGATTAATTGTGTGTCGTCTGCATAGCAATGATAGGAGAGACCATGTGAGGTTATGACAGAGCCAAGTGACTTGGTGTATAGCGAGAATAGGAGAGGGCCTAGAACAGAGCCCTGGGGGACACCAGTGGTGAGAGTGCGTGGTGAGGAGACAGATTCTCGCCACGCCACCTGGTAGAAGCGACCTGTCAGGTAGGACGCAATCCAAGCGTGGGCCGCGCCGGAGATGCCCAACTCGGAGAGGGTGGAGACGAGGATCTGATGGTTCACAGTATCGAAGGCAGCCGATAGGTCTAGAAGGATGAGAGCAGAGGAGAGAGAGTTAGCTTTAGCAGTGCGGAGCGCCTCCATGATACAGAGAAGAGCAGTCTCAGTTGAATGACTAGTCTTGAAACCTGACTGATTTGGATCAAGAAGGTCATTCTGAGAGAGATAGCGGGAGAGCTGGCCAAGGACGGCACGTTCAAGAGTTTTGGAGAGAAAAGAAAGAAGGGATACTGGTCTGTAGTTGTTGACATCGGAGGGATCGAGTGTAGGTTTTTTCAGAAGGGGTGCAACTCTCGCTCTCTTGAAGACGGAAGGGACGTAGCCAGCGGTCAGGGATGAGTTGATGAGCGAGGTGAGGTAAGGGAGAAGGTCTCCGGAAATGGTCTGGAGAAGAGAGGAGGGGATAGGGTCAAGCGGGCAGGTTGTTGGGCGGCCGGCCGTCACAAGACGCGAGATTTCATCTGGAGAGAGGGGAGAAAGAGGTCAGAGCACAGGGTAGGGCAGTGTGAGCAGAACCAGTGGTGTCGTTTGACTTAGCAAACGAGGATCGGATGTCGGCGACCTTCTTTTCAAAATGGTTGACGAAGTCATCTGCAGAGAGGGAGGAGGGGGGAGGGGGAGGAGGATTCAGGAGGGAGGAGAAGGTGGTGAAGAGCTTCCTAGGGTTAGAGGCAGATGCTTGGAATTTAGAGTGGTAGAAAGTGGCTTTAGCAGCAGAGACAGAGGAGGAAAATGTAGAGAGGAGGGAGTGAAAGGATGCCAGGTCCGCAGGGGCGAGTTTTCCTCCATTTCCGCTCGGCTGCCCGGAGCCCTGTTCTGTGAGCTCGCAATGAGTCGTCGAGCCACGGAGCGGGAGGGGAGGACCGAGCCGGCCTGGAGGATAGGGGACATAGAGAGTCAAAGGATGCAGAAAGGGAGGAGAGGAGGGTTGAGGAGGCAGAATCAGGAGATAGGTTGGAGAAGGTTTGAGCAGAGGGAAGAGATGATAGGATGGAAGAGGAGAGAGTAGCGGGGGAGAGAGAGCGAAGGTTGGGACGGCGCGATACCATCCGAGTAGGGGCAGTGTGGGAAGTGTTGGTTGAGAGCGAGAGGGAAAAGGATACAAGGTAGTGGTCGGAGACTTGGAGGGGAGTTGCAATGAGGTTAGTGGAAGAACAGCATGTAGTAAAGATGAGGTCGAGCGTATTGCCTGCCTTGTGAGTAGGGGGGGGAGGTGAGAGGGTGAGGTCAAAAGAGGAGAGGAGTGGAAAGAAGGAGGCAGAGAGGAATGAGTCAAAGGTAGACGTGGGGAGGTTAAAGTCGCCCAGAACTGTGAGAGGTGAGCCGTCCTCAGGAAAGGAGCTTATCAAGGCATCAAGCTCATTGATGAACTCTCCGAGGGGACCTGGAGGGCGATAAATGATAAGGATGTTAAGCTTGAAAAGGGCTGGTAACTGTGACAGCATGAAATTCAAAGGAGGCGATAGACAGATGGGTAAGGGAGAAAGAGAGAATGACCACTTGGGAGAGATGAGGATCCCGGTGCCACCACCCCGCTGACCAGAAGCTCTCGGGGTGTGCGAGAACACGTGGGCGGACGAAGAGAGAGCAGTAGGAGTAGCAGTGTTATCTGTGGTGATCCATGTTTCCGTCAGTGCCAAGAAGTCGAGGGACTGGAGGGAGGCATAGGCTGAGATGAACTCTGCCTTGTTGGCCGCAGATCGGCAGTTCCAGAGGCTACCAGAGACCTGGAACTCCACGTGGGTCGTGCGCGCTGGGACCACCAGATTAGGTGTCCGCTGCCACGCGGTGTGGAGCGTTTGTATGGTCTGTGCAGAGAGGAGAGAACAGGGATAGACAGACACATAGTTGACAGGCTACAGAAGAGGCTACACTAATGCAAGGAGATTGAATGACAAGTGGACTACACGTCTCGAATGTTCAGAAAGTTAAGCTTACGTAGCAAGAATCTTATTGACTAAAATGATTAAAATGATACAGTACTGCTGAAGTAGGCTAGCTGGCAGTGGCTGCGTTGTTGACTTTGTAGGCTAGCTGGCAGTGGCTGCGTTGTTGACACTACACTAATCAAGTCGTTCCGTTGAGTGTAATAGTTTCTACAGTGCTGCTATTCGGGGCTAGCTGGCTAGCTAGCAGTGTTGATTACGTTACGTTGCGTTAAAAGAACGACAATAGCTGGCTAGCTAACCTAGAAAATCGCTCTAGACTACACAATGATCTTTGATACACAGACGGCTATGTAGCTAGCTATGTAGCTAGCTACGATCAAACAAATCAAACCGTTGTGCTGTAATGAAATGAAATGAAAATGTGATACTACCTGTGGAGCGAGCGGAATGCGACCGGGTTGTTGAGTGCGGAAGTTCTATTCAGTAGACGTTGGCTAGCTGTTGGCTAGCTAGCAGTGTCTCCTACGTTAAGGACGACAAATAGCTGGCTAGCTAACCTCGGTAAATTAAGATAATCACTCTAAGACTACACACTCTAAACTACACAATTATCTTGGATACGAAGACAGCAAAGACAACTATGTAGCTAGCTAATACTACACTAATCAAGTCGTTCAGTTGAGTGTAATAGTTTCTACAGTGCTGCTATTCGGTAGACGGTGGACGTTTGCTAGCTGGCTAGTTGCTGGGCAGATAGCAGTGTAGACTATGTTAGGACGACGAAATACGAAGTTGCAATAGAAGTGCTGACTGTTTCACTTTGTTGTCCTCTTTCTTTTCCTTTTTCTTCTGTCCTTCTTTTGTCCTTATTTTGTCTTCCTTTCTTCTGTTAACTAGGTATTTTTTATTGTTATTCTTTGTAAGCTAGCTAGCTTCTTCCAGGAGAGTCCCTAGCAACTGCTTAGCAACAAGTAAACAATTCTGCTAGCAATTCAGCTTGCTAAGATAACTGTACAATTTTATGAAAAATAGTTACTTTTTCAAAAGCCTGTCTTTTTTGGTTTGTTCCTTGTTTTGTCTTCTATTGAGTCTTGCAGTTTTCTCTTGATTTCTTTCGATGTACTTCACTCTAAAAAAACATTTAAATCTCAATATATACAGGAGCTCATTTTTCAGCAGCTGCTCAATTTAGAACTCCGGAACTCTCTCTATCAAACTGTACACATGAAGTGACCCTCGTTCAAAATGGCCGTACTTCTTCATTACACAAAGGAATAACCTCAACCAATTTCTAAAGACTGGTGACATCCAGCGGAAGCGGTAGGAACTGCAAGCAAGTCCCTTAGAAATCTGGATTCCCAATGAAAGCTCATTGAAAATAGGGTGACCTAAAAAAAAACAATCTGAATGGTTTGTATATATATATATATATATATAAAAAATATATGTCCTTTGGGTTTGCCTGCTACATACGTTCTGTTATACTCACAGACATGATTCCAACAGTTTTAGAAACTTCAGAGTGTTTTCTATCCAAAACTACCAATAATATGCATATCTTATCTTCTGGGGATGAGTAGCAGGCAGTTGAAATTGGGAATGCTTTTCATCCAAAATTCCAAATGCTGCCCCCTATCCTATTAAACTTCTTTGGAGTATTTTTTTTTTTTTTTTGTGGCATCTGGTAGAACTTGGTGTGACATCACTTTGAAGGTGAACCTGTTGCTGCTTCCATCATTTTGAGACCTCATCTCTTGTGCTTGTGTGAGAGAAGGTATGTGTTTTTCTGCTCTGCTTATTGACAAAGCTAATATAACAATAATAAATGTACAATGCCTTTGGAAAGTTTCAGACCCTTGACTTCTTCCACATTTTGTTATGCTACAGCCTTATTCTAAAATTGATTGTACAAATGTTTTCCTCATCAATCTACACACAATACACCATAATGAATAAGCGGAAACAGAAATACCTTATTTACATAAGTATTCAGACCCTTTGCTATGAGAATCAAAATTGAGCTCAGGTGCATCCTATTTCCTTGAGATGTTTCTACAACTTGATTGGAGTCCACCAGAGGTAAATTCCATTGATTGGACACGAAAAGGCACACTCCTGTCTATATAAGGTTCCACAGTTGACAGTGCATGTTAGAGCAAAGACCAAGCAATGAGGTTGAAGGAATTGTCCGTAGAGCTCTGAGCCTGGATTGTGTGTATGCACAAATCTGAAGAAGGGCACCAATACATATCTGCAGCAAGGTCCCCAAGAACACAGTGGCCTCCGTCATTCTTAAATTGAAGAGATTTGGAACCACCAAGACTCTTCCAAACTGAGCAATCGGTGGAGAAGGGCCTTGGTCAGTGAGGTGACCAAGAACCAGATGGTCACTCTGACAGAGCCCAAAAGTTCCTCTGTGGAGATGGGAGAACCTTCCAGAAGGACAAACATCGCTGCAGAACTCCACCAATCAGGCCTTTATGGTAGAGTGGCCAGACGGAAGCCACTCCTAAGTAAAAGGCACAACAGCCCGCTTTGAGTTTGCCAAAAGGTACCTAAAGGACCCCCAGACCATGAGAAACAAGATTCTCTTGTCTGATGAAACCATAGAATGAACTCTTTCGCCTGAATGCCAAGTGTCGCATCTGGAGGAAACCTGGCACCATCCCTACGGTGAAGCATGGTGGTGGCAGCATCACGCTGTGGGGATGTTTTTCAGTGGCAAGGACTGGGAAACTAGTCAGGATTGAGGGAAAGATGAACGGAGCAAAGTACACTCAGATCCTTGATGAAAACCTGCTCCAGAGCGCTCAGGACCTCAGACTGGGGCAAAGGTTCACCTTCCAACAGGACAATGACCCAAAGCACACAGCCAAGACAATGTAGGTGTGGCTTCAAACTCTGCAAATACAGGCGTGCCAAGCTTGTAACATCATACCCAATACGACTCGTGGCTATAATCACTGCCAAATGTCCTTCAACAAAGTACTGAGTAAAGGGTCTGAATACATATGTAAATGTGATATTTCCATTTTTTGCTTTCTCATTATGAGATATTTTTTGTAGATTGATGTGGAAGGCCTCCTGAGTGGCACAGTGGTCTAAGGCACTGCATCACAGTGCTAGTTGTGCCACTAGATATTCTGTGTTCAAGTCCAGGCTCTGTCGCAGTCGGCTGTGATCAGGAGACCCATGGGGTGGCACACAATTTGCCCAGCGTCGTGCGGGTCAGGGGAGGGTTTGGCCCGCAGGGTTTGTCCTTGCCCCATCGCACACTAGCAACTCCTGTGGCGGGCCAGGTGCAGTGCACGCTGACACGGTCGCCAGGTGTACGGTGTTTCCTCCGACACATTGGTCTGGCTGGCTTCCGGGTTAAGTGGTCATTGTGTCAAGAAGCAGTGTGGCTTGGTTGGGATGTGTTTCGTGTGATTAAATGTTTGAGGTAGTCAACAGTACAGTAAACATTTTAATTAATGTAATGTTAGCCTAGCTAATTTATATTTTCACTTACCTATCTAATGGTACTAGCTATGCCTTGTTTTATCCATGT
>NC_068454.1:46972166-46988711 GCF_023373465.1 Oncorhynchus keta | reverse complement strand
CCTGTTCAGGATACCACGGTTTACTGCCCCTTCTGGAGGATTTGGGTACCCATATAAAACATGATACATTTTTGTCAAAAGTTGCTAATATATGCAAATAAAAAATATTATCGAATAGAAAACACTCTAAAGCTTTTAAAACCGTTTAAATGATGTCTCTATGTATAGCAGAACTCTCAAAATCTGCATTTTCCCAAAATATCTCTTCTCATATGAAAAGTTGGGTCACCTTGACCTCATCGCAAACACCCTTCCAAAACAGTCACAGCACCGAAAGAGTCTCCACGTGTTCAGCGTGATCTCAGCTTTCAATGGGACTTCTCATTGTGAGAATCGCCCTTGCAAGAGTTTGAGCACGCGGTAAGCTCTCAGTCACTCAAAAAAACCTGTGCGCAATGGTCAAGTCCTCTCTTTTCCAAGATCGATTGAACAGTGCTTGTGTTTGTTTGTTCTCAAAATTGCTGTACACCTTTATAACATGTTAAAGCTTGATTATGAAGTTAGTTTGACAAGTTTACTCGACATATTATATATACTTTCGAAGTTTGTGCGCAACCACTTCAATTTTGACTACATTTTTACCAAAATCAGGCTATTTTGAGAACCGAAAGATGCAGACTTGAAAACTGAACGCTAATTTGGTGAGTATAATCCCTTACAGGTCGTTTGATGGAAGAATAAAAGGTAAGGGAATATTTAATGTATTAATTTTGGGTTTCTGTCGACTCCAAGATAGAGGAGTCATTATGCTACTGTGGGAGCGCCGACTCCATATTATAGTCTAGTGAACGCAAAATGTAACGTTAAAATTAAATGTAACAATGCAATTGCATTTAGAAGTGTATCTTGCTATACATATGTAAAACATGCATATTTAGTCAAAGTTTATGATGTGTATTCCTTGTTAGCTGACGTTATCTGCCGGGGCTATCGTCATTTCTCAGGACATTTGGGTAGCATTTTTTGAACGATGCATCATTGTAAACAGAGATTTATGGATATATATAGCATATTATTGAAAAAATGAATGTACTGTGTAACATGTTATATTACTGTCATCTGATGAAGATTTCAAAAAGGTTAGTGAAATTATTTTTCTTTTAATCCTGCGTTTGTTGATTGCATATTTTTTCCTACTTGGCTATGCTAATGAGCTATGTCTGCGGTGGTGGTTTGACATAAATATGTGCTATGTTTTCGCCGTAAAACATTTTAGAAATCTGACTCGCTGGCTAGATAAACAACTTGTTTATCTTTCATTTGAGCTATTTTACTTGTTAATGTGTGGAGGTTAAATATTTTTAGGAATATTTTTGCGCATTGTGCGTTATGGTAATGAGCTTGAGCTGTAGTCACGCTACCAGCAGAGGAATAAAACTCCCGAGCTGGTTAAATTCATGAACTTCTTTGAGGAAAAGATCATGATTATTAGAAAGCAAATTACGGACTCCTCTTTAAATCTGCATATTCCTTCAAAGATCAGTTGACCTGAGTCTGCACAACTCTGCCAGGACCTAGGATCAAGAGAGACGCTCAATTGTTTTAGTACTATATCTCTTGACACAATGATGAAAATAATCATGGCCTCTAAACCTTCAAGCTGCATACTGGACCCTATTCCAACTAAACTACTGCAAGAGCTGCTTCCTGTGCTTGGCCCTCCTATGTTGAACATAATAAACGGCTCTCTATCCACCGGATGTGTACCAAACTCACTAAAAGTGGCAGTAATAAAGCCTCTTGAAAAAGCCAAACCTTGACCCAGAAAATACAAAAACTATCGGCCTATATCGAATCTTCCATTCCTCTCAAAAAATTCAGAAAAGGCTGTTGCGCAGCAACTCACTGCCTTCCTGAAGACAAACAATGTATACGAAATGCTTCAGTCTGGTTTTAGACCCCATCATAGCACTGAGACTGCACTTGTGAAGGTGATAAATAACCTTTAATGGCATCAGACCGAGGCTCTGCATCAGTCCTCGTGCTCCTAGACCTTAGTGCTGCTTTTGATACCATTGATCACCACATTCTTTTGGAGAGATTGGAAACCCAAATTG
This sequence comes from Oncorhynchus keta, assembly GCF_023373465.1. Taxonomy (NCBI): domain Eukaryota; kingdom Metazoa; phylum Chordata; class Actinopteri; order Salmoniformes; family Salmonidae; genus Oncorhynchus; species Oncorhynchus keta. The sequence continues at coordinate 46,986,654 of NC_068454.1, read as the reverse complement.
GTCTACACGGACAAGTGCTGGCCTGGTTTAGATCTTATCTGTCGGAAAGATATCAGTTTGTCTCTGTGAATGGTTTGTCCTCTGACAAATAAACTGTACATTTTCGGTGTTCCTCAAGGTTCCGTTTTAGGACCACTATTGTTTTCACTATATATTTTTACCTCTTGGGGATGTCATTCGAAAACATAATGTTAACTTTCACTGCTATGCGGATGACACACAGCTGTACATTTCAATGAAACATGGTGAAGCCCCAAAATTGCCCTCGCTAGAAGCCTGTGTTTCAGACATAAGGAAGTGGATGGCTGCAAACATTCTACTTTTAAACTCGGACAAAACAGAGATGCTTGTTCTAGGTCCCAAGAAACAAATAGCTCTTCTGTTGAATCTGACAATTCATCTTAATGGTTGTACAGTCGCCTCAAATAAAACTGTGAAGGACCTTGGCGTTACACTGGACCCTGATCTCTCTTTTGACGAACATATCAAGACTGTTTCAAGGACAGCTTTTTTACATCTACGTAACATTGCAAAAATCAGAAACGTTCTGTCCAAAAATGATGCAGAAAAATGAATCCATGCTTTTGTTACTTCTAGGTTAGACTACTGCAATGCTCTACTTTCCGGCTACCCGGATAAAGCACTAAATAAACTTCAGTTAGTGCTAAATACGGCTGCTAGAATCCTGACTAGAACCAAAGAATTTGATCATATTACTCCAGTGCTAGCCTCCCTACACTGGCTTCCTGTCAAGGCAAGGGCTGATTTCAAGGTTTTTACTGCTAACCTACAAAGCATTACATGGGCTTGCTCCTACCTATCTCTCTGATTTGGTCCTGCCGTACATACCTACACGTATGCTACGGTCACAAGATGCAGGCCTCCTAATTGTCCCTAGAATTACTAAGCAAACAGCTGGAGGCAGGGCTTTCTCCTATAGAGCTCCATTTTTATGGAATGGTCTAAGAGACGCAAACTCGGTCTCAACCTTTAAGTCTTTACTGAAGACTCATCTGAAGACTCATCTCTTCAGTAGGTCCTATGATTGAGTGTAGTCTGGCCCAGGAGTGGGAAGGTGAACGGAAAGGCTCTGGAGCAAAGAACCGCCCTTGCTGTCTCTGCCTGGCCGGTTCCCCTCTTTCCACTGGGATTCTCTGCCTCCAACCCTATTACAGGGCTGAGTCACTGGCTTACTGGGGCTCTTTCATACCGTCCCTGGGAGGGGTGCGTCACTTGAGTGGGTTGAGTCACTGATATGATCTTCCTGTCTGGGTTGCCCCCCTCCCCTGGGTTGTGCTGTGGCAGAGATCTTTGTGGGCTATACTTAGCCTTGTCTCAGGATGGTAAGTTGGTGGTTGAAGATATCCCTCTTGTGGTGTGGGGGCTGTGCTTTGGCAAAGTGGGTGGGGTTATATCCTTCCTGTTTGGCCCTGTCCGGGGATGTCCTCGGATGGGGCCACAATGTCTCCTGACCCCTCCTGTCTCAGCCTCCAGTATTTATGCTGCAGTAGTTTATGTGTATCGGGGGCTAGGGTCAGTTTGTTATATCTGGAGTACTTCTCCTGTCCTATTCGGTGTCCTGTGTGAATTTAAGTGTGCTCTCTCTAATTCTCTCTTTCTCTCTTTCTTTCTCTCTCTTGGAGGACCTGAGCCCTAGGACCATGCCTCAGGACTACCTGACATGATGACTCCTTGCTGTCCCCAGTCCACCTGGTCGTGCTGCTGCTCCAGTTTCAACTGTTCTGCCTTATTATTATTGGACCCTGCTGGTAATTTATGAACATTTGAACATCTTGACCATGTTCTGTTATAATCTCCACCCGGCACAGCCAGAAGAGGACTGGCCACCCCACATAGCCTGGTTCCTCTCTAGGTTTCTTCCTAGGTTTTGGCCTTTCTAGGGAGTTTTTCCTAGCCACCGTGCTTCTACACCTGCATTGCTTGCTGTTTGGGGTTTTAGGTTGGGTTTCTGTACAGCACTTTGAGATATCAGCTGATGTACGAAGGGCTATATAAATACATTTGATTTGATTTAAGACATTTCAAATGGATAGTACATTTCCAATGTTTTTAATGAGGGATTTACCATTACCAAATGGACATGCTGAAATCAACACCAACGAACGATGGAGAGGAACCACTATCACTGCCCGGCCATCTCGAGTTCAACGAGCCCGTCAATTGGGCATTTCTGCAGTATATGAGAGCATGTCATATTCATGATCTCGCCATCACGGTTGACAACTCCATTGTGTCCTCCTCCCAGAGCGCTAAGAACCTTGGCGTGATCCTGGACAACACCCTGTCGTTCTCAACTAACATCAAGGCGGTGGCCCGTTCCTGTAGGTTCATGCTCTACAACATCCGCAGAGTACGACCCTGCCTCACACAGGAAGCGGCGCAGGTCCTAATCCAGGCACTTGTCATCTCCCGTCTGGATTACTGCAACTCGCTGTTGGCTGGGCTCCTGCCTGTGCCATTAAACCCCTACAACTCATTCAGAACGCCGCAGCCCGTCTGGTGTTCAACCTTCCCAAGTTCTCTCACGTCACCCCGCTCCTCCGCTCTCTCCACTGGCTTCCAGTTGAAGCTCGCATCCGCTACAAGACCATGGTGCTTGCCTACGGAGCTGTGAGGGGAACGGCACCTCAGTACCTCCAGGCTCTGATCAGGCCCTACACCCAAACAAGGGCACTGCGTTCATCCACCTCTGGCCTGCTCGCCTCCCTACCACTGAGGAAGTACAGTTCCCGCTCAGCCCAGTCAAAACTGTTCGCTGCTCTGGCTCCCCAATGGTGGAACACACTCCCTCACGACGCCAGGACAGCGGAGTCAATCACCACCTTCCGGAGACACCTGAAACCCCACCTCTTTAAGGAATACCTAGGATAGGATAAAGTAAACCTTCTCACCCCCTTAAAAGATTTAGATGCACTATTGTAAAGTGGCTGTTCCACTGGATGTCATAAGGTGAATGCACCAATTTGTAAGTCGCTCTGTATAAGAGCGTCTGCTAAATGACTTAAATGTAAAATGTAAATGTAAATGTGATGGTAAATGCCTATTGTACGACATTGCAAATGGACAGCCCTGCGTCTGGTAATCTGAAAGGGTTATCAGTAGCACATTTAAAAAATGTTTTTAATGCCTTTAGGGGGTGCAAGGGCTCAATGACCAGATAGAGAGCACCCCCATCCGTGCCCATCCAATAGAGGGTGCCCCTGGTCATTTTGGACGTTTTTCAAAAAATCTTCAGAAAACGACAGAGCCCCAACTTTCTCATTGCACCAAATTCTTACTTCCTATGATCAAACATGACAAATATACCTTCTAGGTTGATGCAGGGCTTATAATAGTGATGTATATCATTTGGTCAGTGTAAATGCCATTTGGACATTTCTCATGCTATGTGGACATGGTTACTGACTTTTGGGTTTGGAAGCCGACTTCCTATGATCATATATGTCAAATGGACATAACATCCTGATTTGGTACTTTCAATATTTATGTATGGCATTTGGACATTTCTTATGCAATTTGGTCATGGTTCACTGACTTTTGGGTTTGGAAGCCTATGATCATATATTGCAAATGGACAAAACATAGACCTTATGCACAAACTCAATATAATAAGACAAATCTATGTTCATAAGGTTATGACACTTGGCATTTGCCATGTTCCACTTGCCATATGGTTTGGATGAACTGCTGTCCATTTGAGTGGTATTTGTGATTGTGTATATGGTTCGCCCAGTGGCAATAAGTTGCCATTCATTTTTGTCCATTTCATGGGGGTCTTCCCTTACATCGCTCAATGACTTACAGATTGCTGTCATTTTGCCGTTCTCCTGTTTCAACTCATCGAGCTGATCATAGGAGAACTGCAAACTGTTCTTCAGGTCCTGGACCTCTCTGGTCAGGTCGTCCATTATTTTATTAGTTGAATGCACAAGTATTTGGACAAAACACTTGAAACTATTTTCTTGTTGTTGTCACAACTGCTTGTAGAACTATTTTTGTTTGTTTAAAAGATCCTTCACGTGTGATAGAGAGACATCACTGTCCTCAATGGTCCTCTCGCCGGCTTTGGTCTTTGTCATGGTAACTAGCAACATAGGTTACGCTGTTACTCCTCGCAGTTCTAGACAGGGCAGGTCACAGAGAAGAGTGAAAACAGCCAACAGCAAGGATCTACACAGCCATAGTGTCTCGGGCTGCGTCCAAACCTTCAAGAAAACCCAGCTGGCTTGCTATGCAATGAGCTAGCAGCTAGGCTAGGCTAGCTGCAACCCCAAATAGCTCCTCAGACCTGTCCATGGTCGGCAGGATCACTGGACAGAGCCTAGCAGTCCCAGCAACTGATGCCAACTGCGTTGCGAGATCCAAACTAAAAAGTTAGCTACCTACTAAGAACTTTCCAATACACTTTCAAAATTTCAAAACAACAAAACAAAGCTCTTCCTCATCCCGTGTTCAACCAGAAGTGAATATTTATACCTTTACAAGCTGGATTGCTTGTATTTCCTTTGCGCTCGTTAGCATATTTAGTTAGCAGCCGATATGGTAATTCGCTATTACCTGTGCTAATTTTAGAATTCTGGTGTTTTTGGCGCCCCTTGTTGTACTAAGCCCGTAATACCATACATCTCATGGTGATAGATGGACGGTATGACACTACGAAAGTGTGTATAATGCCCAACTATATTGATCTTTGTTCAACCATTTTCAATCTACAGTGATTTAAGTGAATATGAGCATTTGTTGATATATTAAATATATACACAATGTATACAAAAGTATGTGGACACCCGTTGCGGACAGGGATATAAAATCAATCACACAGCCATGCAATCTTCAAAGACAAACATTGTATCACGACTGGCTCCTCTCCCTGTTCGGGCGGCGCTCGGCGGCCGTCGTCGCCAATCTACTAGCTGCCACCGATCCTTTTTCCCTTTCATTTGGTTTTGTCTGTCTTGTGTTTCACCTGTGTTCTATTTGGGTAATTAGGGAAGTATTTAAATCTTGCCATTTCCTCTGGATTTTGTGCGGGTGTCACGCCTTGGTCTTAGTATTTTGTGTTTTCTTTATTTGTTTGGTCAGGCCAGGGTGTGACATGGGTTTATTTTGTTATGTTTCGTATTGGGGTTTTAGTAGGCATTGGGACTGCGGCTGAGTAGGGGTGTCTAGCATAGGCTAGGCTGCCTGAGGCGGTTCTCAATCAGAGTCAGGTGATTCTCGTTGTCTCTGATTGGGAACCATATTTAGGTAGCCTAGGTTTCACTGTGTGTTTTGTGGGTGATTGTTCCTGTCTCTGTGTTTGTAGTCACAAGATAGGCTGTATAGGTTTCCGCGTTTCGTTTGTTGTTTTGTATATATTATAGTTATTTCATGTATCGTTCTATTTTATTAAAGAACATGAGTAACCACCACGCTGCATTTTGGTCCGACTCTCTTTCTGCAGACGAACGCCGTTACAGCGGGATTATTTCGTTTGCTGTCATTTTGTTTTGGGTTGCGTTTTTGGGTTCTGTTGAACAGGTGTTTTTTTCCCCGGACGGTGTCTGGGTCATTTGAGGCTACTGGTGTAGTCCTGTTTTTCCCGTTAAGAGGTTAACCTCTTCAACCTATGGGGGCGCTATGTCATTATTGGATTAAAAAAACGTGCCCGTTTTAAGCGCAATATTTCGTCACGAAAAGATGCTCGACTATGCATATAATTGCCAGCTTTGGAAAGAAAACACTCTGACGTTTTCAAAACTGCAAAGATATTATTTGTGAGTGCCCCAGAACTGATCTTACAGGCGAAACCAAGATGAAACTTCAAACAGGAAATGAGCAGGATTTTTGACGCTCTGTTTTACTATTGTCTACTTTTATGGCTGTGAATATGCTGTGAACGAGCTTATGTGCTCTGCCGTTCGTCCAAGATGTCTGCAGCATTGTGACGTATTTGTAGGCATATCATTGGAAGATTGGCCATAAGAGACTACATTTGCCAGGGGCTGTCCGGTGTCCTCTGTCTAAATTGCTGCGCAACTCCCAGTGGCACTCATTTCACCATGCGATACAGAGGGAGAAGCAGAATTCCAGGAACGATACATCATTGAAGAGATATGTAGAAAAACACCTTGACCTTCAGTCGATATTATGGAGTTATTTTGGGAAAAGTTTGGCGTTTTTATAACTGAATTTTCGTTTTTTTTTTGGTAGCCAAACATGACGCAGAAAACTGACCGATTTCTCGTGCACAAATAATCTTTCAGGAAAACTAAACATTTGCTATCTAACTGAGAGTCTCCTCATTGAAAACATCTGAAGTTCTTCAAAGGTAAACATCAATTGAATGTTTTTGCTGGTTTTGGTGAAAATGTTGCCTGCTAATGCTAACGCTAAATGCTAATGCTAAATGCTAAATGCTAGTTTGCTATGGTTGAGAAGCATATTTTTGAAAATCTGAGATGACAGTGTTGTTAACACTGAGAGCTAGCATATTGATTTCATTTCATTTGCGATTTTCATGAATAGTTAACGTTGCGTTATGGTAATGGGCTTGAGGCTGTAGTCATGATCCCGGATCCGGGTTGGCTCGACGCAAGAAGTTAAACACCCTTTTCGGAACGTGCTTTCTCCTGCTCCTGACTCCACACCCACATCTCCTTTGGGAGATATTTGACACATTGGCAGTAGAATGGCCTTTACTGAAGTGCTCAGTGACTTTCAATATGGTACCGTCATAGGATGCTACCTTTCCAACAAGTCAGTTTGTCAAATTTCAGCCCCGCTCGATCTGCCCCGGTCAAGTGCTGTTATTGTGAATCACAGAAGCTCACAGGACGGGACCGCCAGGTGCTGAAGCGCACAGCGCTTAAAAATCGTTTGTCCTCAGTTGACCACCGAGCAGTGGAAACATTTTCCCTGGAGTGATGAATCATGCTTAACATTCCAACGGAAGAATCTGGGTTTGGTGGATGCCAAGTGAACGTTATCCTATTCCAATGCATATTGCCAACTGTAAAGTTTGTTGGAGGAGGAATAATGGTCTAGGGCTGTTTTTCATGGTTCAGGCTCTTTAGTTACAGTGAAGGGAAATATAAAAAAAAATAATTGATGATTTAAAACATGCAATATACTTGCAGTGAAGCCGCTCAAAAACTACATCAGATTAGTCATCTAACAGCCTCCCATTCAGATCGACACACAGAAGCAACCAGGGTCAACTCCCGCTCAAGGGCACATTAACATACAGTATCTCCCACCTGCCCTACAAGATCCCCCCCACAGTTCCCAAGAGCAACCCCTCAGAAATCCAAGACTCCCCACAGTCCCCACCAAGAAGAAAATATATAAATAATAATAATTCCATTCTCCACACCCAAGACCCCCCATGCACCAACAACCAACAAAATGTACCAAAGATGTGCACATATGTGCATTTGAATGAGAGTGTGTGTATATTGCATGTGTACAAACACCTGCAAGGCATCAGCCTCAGTCAAACTGGCATTAACTGTAACAACACTGCCCTCAGTGTCATTCAAACTTAATAAAAAGTCTGTTTTATTTTACTTTTATCTTTGACAGTCATTCTATCCAATGCCCAGTTGTCACCAATTCCACATCCCAACCCTCAGTATCCCTCAGCCAATCCCATCTATCTCTGCTGGCCACCCTCTTCAGATTTCTACGTGAAGGGAAATCTTAACACTACAGCATATAATGACATTCTAGACGATTCTGTGCTTCCAACTTTGTGGCAATTGTTTTGGAAAGGTCCTTTCCTGTTTCAGCATGACAATGCTCATGTGCACATAGCGAGGTACACACAGAATGTATGTAAAGATTGGTGTGGAAGAACTTGACTGGTCTGCACAGAGCCCTGACGTCAACCCCATCAAACACCTTTGGGATGAATTGGAACGCCGGCTGCGAGCTAGGTCTAATTGCCCAACATCAGTCTGACCTCACTAACGCTATTGTGGCTGAATGGAAGCAAGTCCCAGCAGCAATGTTCCAACATCTAGTGGAAAGCCTTCCCAGAAGAGTGGAGGCTGTTATAGCAGCAAAGCGGGACCAACTCCATATTATTGACAATGATTTTGAATGAGATGTTCAACGAACAGGTGTCCGCATAATTTTGGTCATGTAGTGTATATGCTGAATAATCATTTGCTTAATTTTTAAATGATTTTGTCGTCAAAATAGGAACAAAGCCACAGAGACTTGACTTATTTTGTATATTGAGTGAAGGAAGGAAGGACGAAATTGATGAATGAATGATAGAATGCTACTTTCATCAATTATGTATGTGGTGTTACTGTGTGTAGAAATCTCTCCCTTCTTTAAAATAAAGCAAAAATACAGACCTGATAGCTTGAGAGCATGAATTAATCTACAGATTTTAATGACACTGCACTGCATTCAAACTAATGCTATTGAGAATTGAACATTTTGCCAAATGCTCTGCCTTCACCTAACACAGTCATCTACATCCAGTCACGTTCAGGGGATGAAGTAGGGATTTAATCATTACCCAGACCTCCCAAACCCTATATGTCAGGTGGGTTTGTCTTACTTGACCCTAAAAACTTTAGCTCCCATTAGGTATGCATGCTTAGCGCTGGATGACATGACCTGCCAATTCAAAAAGTCGATCTTTGCACGGCTCTGTCTACATGATAAAGTAGCTTAGTGCATTTTGCTAGTGTCTCTGGGATGGTTGCAGATCCTTGTCTGCGGATATAAGAATTAGAGTCACTTTAAACTCAGGCTTGGGCAGACAGACCCTGTCAACCGTAGAGAGAGGACTATGGAGTGAAACAGAGAGTAAACAGTATCCTACTTGGAAGAAAGGAAAGGAGGAAGGGAGAGGAATTTGCCACAGAGAGTAGTCTGTGTTCAACAAGGAAGACATGAGAGGAGAAGGCGAGTTACATTTACATTTTAATCATTTAGTAAACGCCTTATCCAGAGAGACATACAGGCCCAATTAGGATTAAATACCTTGCTCAATGGCACATCGACAGATTTTTCACCGAGTCGGCTCGGGATTTGAATCAGTGACTTTTCGGTTTCTCGCCCAATGCTCTTAAAAGCCAGGCTACCCACCAGTTTTAGACAAAAACTAAAATATAAAATCAACATGAAACATTTTCAAAGATTTTACTGAGTTACTTTTCAAATAAGGAAAACAGTCAATTGAAATACATTCATTAGGCCCTAAACTATAGATTTCACGTGACTGAGAATACAGACTATCTGTTGGTCACAGATATCTTTAAAAAAGGTTGGGGGCGTAGTTCAGAAAAACCAGTTATTATCTGGTGTGACCACCATTTGCCCCGTGCAGTTAAACACACCTCCTTCGCATAGAGTTGATCAGGCTGTTGATTGTGGCTTGTTGAATGTTGTCCCACTCCTCTTCAATGGCTGTGTGAAGTTGATAGATATGGACGGGAAATGGAACATGTCATACACGGCGATCCAGAGCATCCCAAACATGTTAAATGTGTAGTGAGTATGCAGGCCACGGAAGAACTGGGGCGTTTTCAGCTTCCAGGAATTGTGTATAGATCCTGCTGAAACATGAGGGGAAGGCGCCTGATGAATGGCGTGATAAAATGCAATTGTGTTCGTTGTCTGGAGCTTATGCCTGCCCAAACCATAACCCCAACGCCACCACGGTGCAATCTGTTCACAACATTAACATCTGCAAACTGCTTGCCCACACAACGCCGTACACACTATCTGCCCAGGAACATTTGAAACTGAGATTCTCCAGCTTGCCAGTGGCCATCGAAGGTGAGCATTTGCCCACTGATGTCGGTTATGACGCCGAACTGCAGTCAGGTCAAGACCCTGGTGAGGAGGATGAGTACACAGATGAGCTTCCCTGAGAAAGTTTGACAGTTTGTGCACTTTACATGTTGCGTTTATATTTTTATTCATTATATGTCCAGCTTTCATTGTGTTTACTTTCATAATCCTCCTATTGACCATTCTAAAGAGAGGAGAGAGAGGGACATGAGAGGAGCTTAGGAAAGAGGAGCATAGTAAAGAGAAATCGTGAGTAGAGGAGGAGGGAAGGAATAAATGATATGAGTGTAGGGGAGTAAAGAATGTGCAGGGGACAAATACAGACCTTCTCCAAATTCTTCAGGTTCCAGTAAGTCCTTTCTTCTCCATAAAAGTATATCCCCTTTGGGCTATCAATATCTCTTAACCAATAAAAATGCCAAAGGAGTCATCACTGAGAGTATAAAGACACATAATATACAGTATGATAGGGAAATTGTCTGAGTGTACTTGATGTATCGAGCTGTATCAATGGCCCGACCAAGCTATGTCTAAGTCATTGTGTTTTACAGCAGTACAGTTCAGCCAGGAGACCATTACTGTTGATTTGTTAGAGGCACGCCAAATGTTCTCCGATCAACTGTTGAATTCGACAGGCATGAACTAAAATGAACAGTCCCAAAGTCTTCGAACTATCTGAAGAAGTGGGGGCTGTCAAATAGCATGAGACTGAAACGGCTGAGCACCGAGTAGATGTACTGAACACCCCTGCTTTGCTGTAACTTTCTTAGACAGAATAAAGTATGTACTGGTTTACTATAATATTCCACCATTAACAGCACACCAGTGGTATGTTTGTTTGTTGAACTGTCATTATAGCACATCAGTCAAAGTAAACAATCGTTTTCTCCCAGAGAATGACGGGTCGGTGCCTTCTTGGGCGGGAAAGAAGGAGGAGGGGTAGTTTATTTCCTTTCTGGTGGCCGTGTCTGTTTCCCTGTTGCTGGTGTCGGCTAAGAGTGAAAGAAAAAGAGAGAGGGGGGAGAGAGAAATGTAATTGCTGTCATTCTCTACTGAGCAGCCGCCGTTCCTAACAGCTGCTGAGGAGTTAAAGAAGTCTGGGCTCTGCATCTCCTTCTCTCGCTTCTCTTTTCTCTCCAGGCCTCCTGAGGATTTCAGGAGTTCCCCTCTTTCTTGTTTATCTCTTATTGTCAACTGTAAACAAGGTTTTTGGGGACGTATTAGACAGCAAAGAGCCTATCAGACACAGAGACACAGACTAGGTAATTGAGAAGATTACCGTTCCAAATGCCAGAAGTGATTTTGGCGGTTTTGAGTGTCACAAAGAGCCACAAAGTTTCCTGCAAAATATGATAGCACAAACAACACACAAAACACGTCCCCAAAAACATTAAACATACATTGTGACAATTTCATCTCTCTTTCCTGACAACTTGTCAGCTGTTTTGGCGACAAATGTTCATTTAAGCCATACCACTTTCCTAGACGCTCCTAACCTGACATATTTGTCATATTATTTGTATGTATGCATTTAAAATATGACCTATTTCTCTGTAGATTCCCAGGCTATACCCTTGTAAATAGAGGTCAGGTTTGTAGAAAGGAGGTCAGTGTGCCCTTACAAAAAAACACATGAAAAAATCACATTTGAAAAAACACATTTTTGGGCTGCAATCCTTAATTCAAACATTAACAAAATGAATCCCCGACACAGTTTAAGTTAAAAGCTGAGGGATGGGGCTGGAGAAATGCAACCACTCTCAGATCCATAGACAACAGCTGGGGTTTTCAAACTTTTTGCCTAGGCAAACCAACGGCACATGAACCGCTTCCATATTTTACCAAAGAGAGAGAAATCATGTCTTGTCTTATCATCAGGTGAATGATAATGGAAAGCATAAATACACTATATACACTACCGTTCAAAAGTTTGGGGTTACTGAAATTTAATCAGAATAGAAAGAGGAGTGGGTGGCCCCGGTGCGCAACTGAGCAAGAGGACAAGTACATTAGAGTCTAGTTTGAGAAATAGACCCTCAGAAGTCCTCAACTGGCAGCTTCATTAAATAGTACCCACAAAACACCAGTCTCAACGTCAACACTGAAGAGGTGACTCCGGGATGTTGGTTTTCTAGACAGAGTTCCTCTGTCCAGTGTCTGTGTTCTTTTGCCCATCTTAATCTTTTCTTTTATTGGCCAATCTGAGATATGGCTTTTCTTTGCAAATCTGCCTAGAAGGCCAGCAATTCTGAGTCGCCTTCACTGTTGACGTTGAGACTGTTTTTTTGCAGGTGCTATTTAATGAAAGTTGCCAGTTGCTCAGTTGTGCACTGGGGCCTAACACTCCTCTTTCTATTCTGGTTAGAGCCAGTTTGCACTGTTCTGTGAAGGGAGTAGTACACAGCGTTGTACGAGATCTTCAGTTTCTTGGCAGTTTCTCGCATGGAATAACCTTAATTTCTCATAAACAAGAATAGACTGATGAGTTTCAGAAGAAAATACTTTGTTTCTGGCTATTTTGAGCCTGTATTTGAATCCACAAATGCTGATGCTCCAGATACTCAACTAGTCTGAAGAAGGCCAGTTTTATTGCTTTTTAATGAGCACAGCAGTTTTCAGCTGTGCTAACATAATTGCAAAAAGTTTTTCTAATGATCAATTAGCCTTTTAAAATTATAAACTTGGATTAGCTAACACAACATGCCATTGGAACACAGGAGTGATGGTTGCTGATAATCGTCTCTGTACTCCTTTGTAGATATTTCATTAAAATTAGCCATTTCCAGATTTCCAGCTACAATAGTAATTTACAACATTAACAATGTCTACACTGTATTTCAGATCAATTTGATATTATTTTAATTGACAAAAAATGTGATTTTCTTTTCAAAAACAGGGACATTTCTAAGTGACTCAAACTTTTCAACAGTAGTTGAGCGAGCGGTCGCATTCGCACTTCGCTCTGCAGGTTGTATAACTTTTTATAACTTTTTCATTACATTTCATTATAGTACAACGGTTGATTTGTCTAATCTTAGCAATTCTTCTTAGCTAGCTACATAGCCGTCCTTGTATCAGAGATAATTGCATAATTATCGTATTTCGTCGCCCCTAACGTAGCCTTCACTGCTATTCGCCCAGGAGCTAGCTAACGCACACAGATTAGCATCACTGTAGTGCTATTCACTCAACTGTACGACTTGGATTAGTTCAGTGTTAGCTAGCTACATAGCTGTCTTTGTTTCCAAGATAATTGTGTAGTTTAGTGTGTGTAGCCTTGGAGTGATTATCTTAATTCACTGAGGTTCGCTAGCCAGCTATTTGTCGTCCTTAACGTAGGAGACTCTGCTAGCTAGCCAACAGCTAACTGCTAACAGCTAGCCAACGTCTGCTGTTTTGAATTCAACAACCCGGTCAGGTGGTTTCACATTTTCGTTTCGTTTCATTGCAGTGCAGCGGTTTGATTTGTTTGATCGTGGCTAGCTGCATAGCCGTCTTTGTTTCAAAGATAATTGTGTAGTCTAGACCGATTCCCTAGGTTAGCTAGCCAGCTATTGTCGTTCTTTTAACTCAACGTAACGTAAACAACACTGCTAGCTAGCCAGCAGCCCCGAATAGCAGCACTGTAGAATTATTACACTCAACGGAACGACTTGATTAGTGTAGTGTCAACAACGCAGCTACTGCCAGCTAGCCTACTTCAGCAGTACTGTATCATTTTAATCATTTTAGTCAATAAGATTCTTGCTACGTAAGCTTAACTTTCTGAACATTCGAGACGTGTAGTCCGCTTGTCATTCCAATTTCCTTGCATTAGCGTAGCCTTTCTGTAGCCTGTCAACTATGTGTCTGTCTATCCCTGTTCTCTCTCCTCTCTGCACAGACCATACAAACGCTCCACACCGCGGGCCGCGACCACCCTAACCTGGTGGTCCCAGCGCGTACGACTCCACGGGAGTTCCAGGTCTCTGGTAGCCTCTGGAACTGCCAATCTGCGCCAACAAGGCAGAGTTCATCTCAGCCTATGCCTCCCTCCAGTCCCTTGACTTCTTGGCACTGACGGAAACATGGATCACCACAGATAACACTGCTACTCCTACTGCTCTCTCCTCGTCCGCCCACGTGTTCTCGCACACCCCGAGAGCTTCTGGTCAGCGGGGTGGTGGCACCGGGATCCTCATCTCTCCCAAGTGGTCTTTCTCTCTTCTCCCCTTACCCATCTGTCTATTGCCTCCTTTGAATTCCATGCTGTCACAGTTACCAGCCCTTTCAAGCTTAACATCCTTATCATTTATCGCCCTCCAGGTTCCTCGAGAGTTCATCAATGAGCTTGATGCCTTGATAAGCTCCTTTCCTGAGGACGGCTCACCTCTCACAGTTCTGGGCGACTTTAACCTCCCCACGTCTACCTTTGACTCATTCCTCTCTGCCTCCTTCTTTCCACTCCTCTCCTCTTTTGACCTCACCCTCTCACCCTCCCCCTACTCACAAGGCAGGCAATACGCTTGACCTCATCTTTACTAGATGCTGTTCTTCCACTAACCTCATTGCAACTCCCTCCAAGTCTCCGACCACTACCTTGTATCCTTTTCCTCTCGCTCTCATCCAACACTTCCCACACTGCCCCCCTACTCGGATGGTATCGCGCCGTCCCAATCTTCGCTCTCTCTCC
>NC_068454.1:46943737-46972066 GCF_023373465.1 Oncorhynchus keta | reverse complement strand
CAGGACACCGAATTAGGACAGGAGGGGTACTCCAGATATAACAAACTGACCCTAGCCCCCGACACAAACTACTGCAGCATAAATACTGGAGGCTGAGACAGGAGGGGACAGGAGACACTGTGGCCCCATCCGAGGACACCGGACAGGGCCAAACAGGAAGGATATAACCCCACTCACTTTGCCAAAGCACAGCCCCCACACCACTAGAGGGATATCTTCAACCACCAACTTACCATCCTGAGACAAGGCTGAATATAGCCCACAAAGATCTCCGCCACAGCACAGCCCAAGTGGGGGGGTGCCAACCCAGACAGGATGACCACAACAGTGAATCAACCCACTCAGGTGACGCACCCCCTGCAGGGACGGCATGAGAGAGCCCCAGTAAGCCAGTGACTCAGCCCCTGTAATAGGGTTAGAGGCAGAGAATCCCAGTGGAAAGAGGGAACCGGCCAGGCAGAGACAGCAAGGGCGGTTCGTTGCTCCAGAGCCTTTCCGTTCACCCTCCCACTCCTGGGCCAGACTACACTCAATCATATGACCCACTGAAGAGATGAGTCTTCAGTAAAGACTTAAAGGTTGAGACCGAGTTTGCTTCTCTGACATGGGTAGGCAGACCGTTCCATAAAAATGGAGCTCTATAGGAGAAAGCCCTGCCTCCAGCTGTTTGCTTAGAAATTCTAGGGACAATTAGGAGGCCTGCGTCTTGTGACCATAGCGTACGTGTAGGTATGTACGGCAGGACCAAATCAGAGAGATAGGTAGGAGCAAGCCCATGTAATGCTTTGTAGGTTAGCAGTAAAACCTTAAAATCAGCCCTTGCTTTGACAGGAAGCCAGTGTAGAGAGGCTAGCACTGGAGTAATATGATCACATTTTTTGGTTCTAGTCAGGATTCTAGCAGCCGTATTTAGCACTAACTGAAGTTTATTTAGTGCTTTATCCCGGTAGCCGGAAAGTAGAGCATTGCAGTAGTCTAACCTAGAAGTGACAAAAGCATGGATTAATTTTTCTGCATCATTTTTGGACAGAAAGTTTCTGATTTTTGCAATATTACGTAGATGGAAAAAAGCTGTCCTCGAAATGGTCTTGATATGTTCTTCAAAAGAGAGATCAGGGTCCAGAGTAATGCCGAGGTCCTTCACAGTTTTATTTGAGACGACTGTACAACCATTAAGATTAATTGTCATATTCAACAGAAGATCTCTTTGTTTCTTGGGACCTAGAACAAGCATCTCTGTTTTGTCCGAGTTTAATAGTAGAAAGTTTGCAGCCATCCACTTCCTTATGTCTGAAACACATGCTTCTAGCGAGGGCAATTTTGGGGCTTCACCATGTTTCATTGAAATGTACAGCTGTGTGTCATCCGCATAGCAGTGAAAGTTAACATTATGTTTTCGAATAACATCCCCAAGAGGTAAAATGTATAGTGAAAACAATAGTGGTCCTAAAACGGATAGTGTATAGGGATGCGACTGAGGCAGTAGCTGGGGTATAGGGGTGGGATTGAGGCTGTAGCTGGGGTAAAGTGATGGGATTGAGGCTGTAGCTGGGGTATAGGGATGGGATTGAGGCTGTAGCTGGGGTATAGGGATGGGATTGAGGCTGTAGCTGGGGTATAGGGATGGGATTGAGGCTGTAGCTGGGGTATAGGGGTGGGATTGAGGCTGTAGCTGGGGTATAAGGATGGAACTGAGGCTGCGGTAAACAATACAAATCCAGAGCCCATACAATGGCTGTCACAAACTCTCATTTTCAATGTATCCCACCCTTCTAAAGTCCTGGATATACAGTGTATACAAAACTAAAGGAAAGGAAAAGTTAACATGTTTGCTTTCTCACGCTGAAAACGATTAGCTTCATTAAATATAATTTTTACCATTTTAGAATGGAAAGTGAAAGGACTATTAAAAGTTCCAAGTGAATCTATATGCAGATAAACTTTCCAGTTACTCCAATTCAAGTGTTGTTTATTGTAACGTTGACAGTAGTAAACATCCTTACGACACAAAAACAACAGTTCAGATTTCAAAATAAAATATTGGCTTCTGACAAAATGTTTAATATTGAGTATTACAGGCATAAATTATACTGAGGTTACATTTCTAATCACTGTAATCAGGGGTGTGTGCTTAGTCCCCTCCTGTACTCCCTGTTCACCCACGCCAAGTTTGCTGATAACCAAACAGTGGTAGGCCTGATCACCGACAATGATGAGACAGCCTATAGGGAGGAGGTCAGAGACCTGGCAGTGTGGTGCCAGGACAACAAGCTTTCCTCAATGTGAGCAGGACAAATGAGCTGGTTGTGGACTATAGAAAAAGGAGGGCCGAACAGGCTCCTATTAAAATAGACAGGGCAGAAGTGGAGCGGGTCGAGAGTTTAAAGTTCCTTGGTGTCCAAACACACCAAAAACAATTTTAAAGAGGTCACGACAACACCTTTTCCACCTCAGGAGACTGAAAAGTTTTTGCATGGGTCCCCAGATCCTCAAAATGTTCTACAGCTGCACCATCGAGAACATTCTGACCGGTTGCATCCACCACCTGGTATGGCAACTACTCGGCATCTGACCGTAAGGCGCTACAGAGGGTAGTGCGTACGACATAGTACAACACTGGGGCCAAGCTCCCTGACATCCAGGACCTACACTACCATTGAAAAGTTTGGGGTCACTTAGAGATGTCCTTGTTTTCCATGAAAACATTATTGAAATGAGTTGCAAAATGAATAGGAAATATAGTCAAGATGTTGACAAGGTTATACATATTGATTTTTAATTGAAATAATAATTGTGTCCTTCAAACTTTGCTTTCGTCAAATAATCCTCCATTTGCAGCAATTACAGCCTTGCAAACCTTTGGCATTCTAGTTGTAAATGTGTTGAGATAATCTGAAGAGATTTCACCCCATGCTTCCTGAAGCACTTCCCACAAGTTGGATTGGCTTGATGGGCACTTATGTACCATACGGTCAAGCTGCTCCCAAAACAGCTCAATAGGGTTGAGATCCGGTGACTGTGCTGGCCACTCCATTATAGACAGAATACCAGCTGACTGCTTCTTCCCTAAATAATTATTGCATAGTTTGGAGCTCTGCTTTGGGTCATAAAAAAAAAATGATGTAACCTTAAATTTACCTAGGCAAGTCAGTTAAGAAAAAGTTCTTATTTACAATGAAAGCCTAGGAACAGTGGGTTAACTGCCTTGTTCAGGGGAAGAACAACAGATTTTTACCTTGTCAGCTCAGGGATTTGATCTGGCAACCTTTCGGGTAATGGCCCAATGCTCTAACCACTAGTCTACCCGCCACCCCCAACATAGTCCTACTGTAGGAGGAAATTGGCTCCAATTAATCGGCGTCCAAGATCCCTTTTACCCTGTACTAATCTCCCACTTTACCAGCACCAAAGCACCCCCAGACCATCACATTGCCTCCACCATGCTTGACAGATGGCGTCAAGCACTCCTCCTGCATCTTTAATTTTTTTCTGCATCTCACGAATGTTCCTCTTTGTGATCCGAACACATCAAACTTAGATTTGTCTGTCCATAACACTTTTTGCCTCTGTCCAGTGTCTGTGTATTTTTATAGGCCAGTCTGAGATATGGCTTTTTCATTACAACTCTGCCTAGAAGGCCCGGAGTCGCCTCTTCATTGTTGACCTTGAGACTGGTGTTTTGAGGGTACTATTTAATGAAGCTGCTAGTTGAGGACTTGTGAGGCATATATTTCTCAAACTAGACACTCTAGTGTACTTGTGCTCTTGCTCAGTTGTGCACCGGGGCCTCACACTCCTCTTTCTATTCTGGTTAGAACCAGTTTGCGCTGTTCTGTAAAGGGAGTAATATACAGAGTTGTACCAGATCTTCAGTTTCTTGGCAATTTCTTGCATGGAATAGCCTTCATTTCTCAGAACCAGAATAGACTGACGGGTTTCAGAAGAAAGTTATTTGTTTCGGGCAATATTGAGCTTGTAATAAAACCCAGAAATGCTGATGCTCCAGATACTCAAATAGTCTAAAGAATTCTTGTTTTATTGCATCTTTAATCAGAATAACAGTTTTCAGCTTTGCTAACATAATTGCAAAAGGGTTTTCTAATGATCAATTAGCCTTTTAAAATGATAAACTTGGATTAACGAATACAATGTGCCATTGGAGCACAGGAGGGATTGTCACACCCTGGCCTTAGTTATCTTTGTTTTCTTTATTATTTTGGTTAGGTCAGGGTGTGACAAGGGGTGGTTTGTTGTGTTTTTGTCCTGTCTATGGTTTTTGTATGTTTATGGGGTTGTTATCTAGTCTAGGTGTTTTGTATGTCTATGGTTGCCTAGATTGGTTCTCAATTAGAGGCAGCTGTTTATCATTGTCTCTGATTGGGAACCATATTTCAGCAGCCATATTGCTTGGGTAATTCGTGGGTGATTGTCTATGTATTAGTTGCTTGTGTCTGCACTTATTCTATATAGCTGTCACAGTTTTTTTTGTATAGTTCGTTCAGTGTTCTTCCTTCTTTAAAGAAGATGTATTGGTAATGCGAGTGACACACACACAAACACACATACACACACAGTGACTGCGGATGGCTCAGTCCATTATCAACACCTCTCATCTCATCTCATAATCATAATAACACATAAGCAGAGAGGGATGTCTGGAAGACACACCACAACACAACACCCCTAAGAATAATCAAAGACTTAGCAACCACCACTGACATTCTGGAAGGCATCGATATTGAAGTCTGGTGACATTATACTTTCAATCTACACTAAGTGTAGAAAACATTAGGAACATCTAATATTGAGTTACACCCCTTTTTGCTCACAAGAACAGCCTCAATTCGTCAGGGCATGGACTACAAGGTTTCGAAAGCATTCCACAGGGATGCTGGCTCATGTTGACCCCAATGCTTCCCACAGTTGTGTCAAGTTGGCTGGATGTCCTTTGTGTGGTGGACTATTCTTAATACAGACAGGAAAACGGTTGAATGTGGAAACCCAGCAGCACTCCAGTTCTTGACACACTTAAACCGGTGTGCCTGGCACCTACTACCATACCCCGTTCAAAGGCTTTTCAATCTTTTGTCTTGCCCATTCACCCTCTGAATGGCACTCATACAAAATCCATCTCTCAATTGTCTCAAGGATAAAAAATGCTTCTTTAACCTGTCTCCTCCCCTTCATCTACACGGATTGAAGTGGATTTAACACTTGACATCAATAGCGGATCATAGCTTTCACCTGGATTCACCTGGTCAGTCTATATCATTGAAAGAGCAGGTGTTCCCAACTGTTTTGTACACTCAGTTCATTTTCCTTAAAAGGCACAATTTCAACAGCCTGGTGTTGCCACTGTTTGGTAAGCTGAAGGATGGGTTTTTAGGAAATATAACACAAGATAGATTGTGCCTTTCATTCCAACCCTCAGCATTTTTGTTATTTTTACAGTATGATTTAAATGGCTTTTATTGTTCATATTGTTTTCCGTAAGGACAAGTGACAGAGGATTTTGCTGTAGTTTCCCGTTTACCTCTAAAAACCCAGTTTAGTTATAAAAATGAAAATTGTCTTGCTCATTTGATAATGGACAAGTCAAAAGTAGGTTTGAATGAGTATGTCTTTCATTTAGCTATAATGTTCACAGTTTTAAGAGAACACCCTATCAGCCCACTCAACTTAGGTATTTAGCCTCTGACCATTTCCATAAGTGCTGCTGGCATTCTCTCAAGCAGGTCTAGCCTGAACCTCCAAACACACTGAGGCTACTCATTTGCGTGTACCCGTCTCTCCTCTCTCTCTCTGCTCTCTTTTACCTAATGGCCATATTCTAAAACTAATGGCTATTACCATAGAGCCTGCCCCGGTGAGGGAGAACGCAGGCTGATGTCAGTAACAACTTGATGTAA
The DNA here is from genome assembly GCF_023373465.1 of Oncorhynchus keta. NCBI lineage: Eukaryota > Metazoa > Chordata > Actinopteri > Salmoniformes > Salmonidae > Oncorhynchus > Oncorhynchus keta. The sequence continues at coordinate 46,966,157 of NC_068454.1, read as the reverse complement.
CTAAGTTAAATTGAAATAACAGGTTTTGGTGTGCTTAAATTGTAAATGGGGTGCTTGTGTGGTGTGCAGGAGTGCACACGAATGCATGCACACCCCACACTCGCATATATGCACGTGAGTATATACACACACACACACACACACACACACACACACACACTGTTACGAAAAACTAAGAGTGGTGGATGGAATCAGGCGCAGAGAGCAGGGTTCTGTCATTTATCAAATTTATTACACCGGTGCAACCGAAAAATGATCACGCCAACAGACAGGGCATATATAGGTTGCCAGTCCAAAACAACAGGACAAAAATAGACCAGAGAATAAAGATAAGAAAACAAATCACACCATCAAACACAGAGTAACAAAAACAAGCCCGCACAAAATACCCAGCGGGTCTAGTGCCCTAAATACCCTACAAACAAACCCTAATACAAAACAGGTGTACCCAATTAACCACTAACCAACACAAACGGAAAAGGAATCGATGGCAGCTAATAGGCCGGTGACGACGACCGCCGAGCCCCGCCCGAACAGGAAGAGGCACCCTCTTCAGCGAGGTTCGTGACACACACACACACTCCCTCTCTCTCTCTCTCTCTCTCTCTCTCTCTCTCTCTCTCTCTCTCTCTCTCTCTCTCTCTCTCTCTCTCTCTCTCTCTCTCTCTCTCTCTCTCTCTCTCTCTCTCTCTCTCTCTCTCTCTCTCTCTCTCTCTCTCTCTCTCTCTCTCTCTCTCTCTCTCTCTCATGGTAATGAGCAGGTTATGTTAAGGAACATGCTGATAAAAATCTGTAATTATAATCAACCTCTCCCTCTTGTTCCTCTGCCTCTCTTTACCCTCCCCCCGCCCCATCCATCCACCCACCCTCTCTCTCTCCCCCCTCTCTCTCTCAGGTCCCTTTTTATTTTTACATAAATTGAAAGAGATTTCGAGAGGTATCGAAATAAATCCAGAGAATATAACTATTACTGTAATGTAACTTGCGAACTTGTCACATCTGGACCACTACCTTCTGAGGTTGTCCACAATAATAGCCGACAGTTGCTCCCCTCCAAGGGTAGTGTAAACAGAATTGTCTCGTTGAGCTCCTACAGTAAAACTCGTAATAGCAGAGCAATGTTTTTGAAACAGCTGAAATGTATAGGCATTTTTCTTATATTAGAGACTGTTTTATTGAGTCATTATCAGACATTGCAGTAAAAGCCAGTTACTCTGAAATTGACGCCCTAGCGTCAATTTCTCAGAACACTGTAATTTATTTCAATGCAAAAGCAAGCAGGAATGCACGCAGTAACTCCCCAGTGAATTAACTACTTTTTCAATTTGTACTTTTATATTCGTATGAGCAGGGTAAATGTTCATTTTTGCTATGCTGATGTTACTTGATGAAGCAAATAGAGTTAGCTAACATTACCTAGCTAGCCAGCTAGCAGATATGCCACTTTGGCTGTGTTATTGTCTTGCATCTAAATTTGTGTGTGTACATAGGGTGTTCACCCATAAAATGAGAATGCAATAACGACCATGGTCAAAAAGTCACTGCTGCTCAACAGAACTCTGTCACTGCTCCGCAGGCAGAACGGCACTAATTTCAAACTTCAACTGACAAGCTAGCAAGTGGCGGCAGGTTCGAAAATGGAAGAGAAACAGAGGTGCGGTCTAAACTAGCAACGGTCACAACAAACTAACATTATTATTACATCAACATTGTTCAATAAAATCATATTACGGTTATAATAGTGTAGAGAATAATCTAATGAATGTGTCTAATCTAATGTGATTTATAATGACGTGGCTTTAATTTAGTAGCACACTCTTGAATTTACCTGTTTCCCTGCATTGAGAGCAATGAGTCTAAATACCCTAGTATATAGACGAGAAAATAAAGAATTGAAATGTCTGCACATGTTTGTGGATTTTTTAATTATTCAAGAGTGTTGTACGGTTTTGTTGCATTAGTTAATCAAGAGTGTAATATGGTAGATACATGAAAAGTGGCTCACATAGCTAGTTGAACAATTTGCATGCTTACTGGCTAGTGGCTACTGTGATATTTACATTTGTGCTGCCAAGCAAGAACATCACTCAAACCCTCTTTCGGAAAAGGACATTCCATTGCTAATGTAAATTGAAAAGTTTCTGTACATACAGTGGCGATTTTAGCATGTAAATGTTGGTGGGGCAAACTCATAATTTTTTTTCAGATGCACGCCAGTAAAGCTACTACACAACACTGACCAATAAATGAATTGCACTATAATGGTGACAAAAAGGTACCCACAAACTCTTTAGGCCTACATAAAGAACAGGGCTCCGGGCAGCCGAGCGGAAATGGAGGAAAACTCGCCTCCCTGCGGACCTGGCATCCTTTCACTCCCTCCTCTCTACATTTTCCTCCTCTGTCTCTGCTGCTAAAGCCACTTTCTACCACTCTAAATTCCAAGCATCTGCCTCTAACCCTAGGAAGCTCTTTGCCACCTTCTCCTCCCTCCTGAATCCTCCCCCCTCCTCCCTCTCTGCAGATGACTTCGTCAACCATTTTGAAAAGAAGGTCGACGACATCCGATCCTCGTTTGCTAAGTCAAACGACACCGCTGGTTCTGCTCACACTGCCCTACCCTGTGCTCTGACCTCTTTCTCCCCTCTCTCTCCAGATGAAATCTTGCGTCTTGTGACGGCCGGCCGCCCAACAACCTGCCCGCTCGACCCTATCCCCTCCTCTCTTCTCCAGACCATTTCCGGAGACCTTCTCCCTTACCTCACCTCGCTCATCAACTCATCCCTGACCGCTGGCTACGTCCCTTCCGTCTTCAAGAGAGCGAGAGTTGCACCCCTTCTGAAAAAACCTACACTCGATCCCTCCGATGTCAACAACTACAGACCAGTATCCCTTCTTTCTTTTCTCTCCAAAACTCTTGAACGTGCCGTCCTTGGCCAGCTCTCCCGCTATCTCTCTCAGAATGACCTTCTTGATCCAAATCAGTCAGGTTTCAAGACTAGTCATTCAACTGAGACTGCTCTTCTCTGTATCACGGAGGCGCTCCGCACTGCTAAAGCTAACTCTCTCTCCTCTGCTCTCATCCTTCTAGACCTATCGGCTGCCTTCGATACTGTGAACCATCAGATCCTCCTCTCCACCCTCTCCGAGTTGGGCATCTCCGGCGCGGCCCACGCTTGGATTGCGTCCTACCTGACAGGTCGCTCCTACCAGGTGGCGTGGTGAGAATCTGTTTCCTCACCATGCGCTCTCACCACTGGTGTCCCCAGGGCTCTGTTCTAGGCCCTCTCCTATTCTCGCTATACACCAAGTCACTTGGCTCTGTCATAACCTCACATGGTCTCTCCTATCATTGCTATGCAGACGACACACAATTAATCTTCTCCTTTCCCCCTTCTGATGACCAGGTGGCGAATCGCATCTCTGCATGTCTGGCAGACATATCAGTGTGGATGACGGATCACCACCTCAAGCTGAACCAAGCTCTTCCTTCCGGGGAAGGACTGCCCGTTCCATGATCTCGCCATCACGGTTGACAACTCCATTGTGTCCTCCTCCCAGAGCGCTAAGAACCTTGGCGTGATCCTGGACAACACCCTGTCGTTCTCAACTAACATCAAGGCGGTGGCCCGTTCCTGTAGGTTCATGCTCTACAACATCCGCAGAGCACGACCCTGCCTCACACAGGAAGCGGCGCAGGTCCTAATCCAGGCACTTGTCATCTCCCGTCTGGATTACTGCAACTCGCTGTTGGCTGGGCTCCTGCCTGTGCCATTAAACCCCTACAACTCATCCAGAACGCCGCAGCCCGTCTGGTGTTCAACCTTCCCAAGTTCTCTCACGTCACCCCGCTCCTCTGCTCTCTCCACTGGCTTCCAGTTGAAGCTCGCATCCGCTACAAGACCATGGTGCTTGCCTACGGAGCTGTGAGGGAACGGCACCTCAGTACCTCAGGCTCTGATCAGGCCCTACACCCAAACAAGGGCACTGCGTTCATCCACCTCTGGCCTGCTCGCCTCCCTACCACTGAGGAAGTACAGTTCCCGCTCAGCCCAGTCAAAACTGTTCGCTGCTCTGGCTCCCCAATGGTGGAACAAACTCCCTCACGACGCCAGGACAGCGGAGTCAATCACCACCTTCCGGAGACACCTGAAACCCCACCTCTTTAAGGAATACCTAGGATAGGATAAAGTAATCCTTCTCACCCCCCCCCCTAAAAGATTTAGATGCACTATTGTAAAGTGGCTGTTCCACTGGATGTCATAAGGTGAATGCACCAATTTGTAAGTCGCTCTGGATAAGAGCGTCTGCTAAATGACTTAAATGTAAATGTAAATGTAAAGCTGTCCCAAAAGAAGAGCTTTCTTTTCAGCACAATGGAGTGAAAATGTACCACTGCTACACCTGGCCATCAGCGGAGCCTTGTCTGGCAGCACAACTGTTTATTCAGCCTCATTTATTGGCTTTTTAAAAAACAAAGCTGATATGACTGACATGCTTAATAAACAAATGTGGTTTACACTGACAATTGAGAGGTACAAACTATGGCATAAGGGAACGATGTGCGGATAACAGGCAATCCGTAATTTTGTTTAAGACATTAATGAGCGAGCTACGACAGACGTAGTCAATGCAATTATTTGTTCAGAACTTTTGAAATATACAGCGACATAATTCAGAACTATAACATTTTACGACAAGATAGAACTACCAAAGGGGGCAGAATCCTGTCATACTATCCAGGTCTGTGCCCAAACAGTTTCTACTTTTAAAAATCCACCTTTCCAGAAACACGTCTTGTCACGGCCGTCGAATGAAGTGGACCAAAGCGCAGGTTGTGAGCGTACATTTTCTTTTATTATAAAAATGACGTCAACAAAACAACAAACGAGAAAACAACCGTGAAGCTTCTAGGGCTAAATGCCTCAAACAAAGTTAACTTCCCACAAAGAAAGGAGGGAAAAGGGCTACCTAAGTATGGTTCCCAATCAGAGACAATGATAGACAGCTGTCCCTGATTGAGAACCATACCCGGCCAAATGTAAATGGCCAGCTCCTCAGTCTCAGTTGCTAATATATGCATATTGTTAGTAGTATTGGATAGAAAACACTAAAGTTTCTAAAACTGTCAAAATATTGTCTGTGAGTATAACCGAACTGATATTGCAGGCGAAACCCTGAGAAAAATCAAAGCAGGAAGTGGCTTCTATTTTGAAAACTACATGTTCCATAGCCTCACTTTGCTCCATTTAAAGGGATATGAACCAGATTCCTTTTCCTATCGCTTCCTCAAGGTGTCAAATGTCTTTCTCGATATAGTTTCAGGCTTTAATTTGGAAAAATTAGCCAGAATGATAACATCGCGTCAAGTGGTCACATGAGTTTTGCTTGCGCAACAGAATTTGGACAGCCATTGTTTTTCCCTCTCCTACTGTGAAAGACATTTGCGGTTGATATATTATTGATTATATATTATAGAAACAACCTGAGGATTGATTATAAAAAACTTTTGACATGTTTCTGTGGACATAATGGATACTATTTGGAATTTTCGTCTGCGTTGTCGTGACCACTCTTTCCTGTGGATTTCTGAACATAACGCGACAAACAAACGGAGGTATTTTGGATATAAAAATAATCTTTAAGGAACAAACAGAACATTTGTTGTGTAACTGGGAGTCTCGCGAGTGAAAACATCCGAAGATCATCAAAGGGAAATTATTAATTTGATTGCTTTTCTGATTTTCGTGACCGAGCTACCTGATGCTAAGTGTACTTAATGTTTATCGTGTGATCGATAAACTTACACAAACGCTTGGATTGCTTTCGCTGTAAAGCATAATTTAAAAATCTGACACGACAGGTGGATTAACAAAAGGCTAAACTGTGTTTTCCTATATTGCACTTGTGATTTCATTAATATAAATATTTATAGTAATATTTATTGTATGTAGCGCTGTGCTATTCAGCAGTTGTTGATGACACTTATCCCGATAGGGGGATTGCAGCCATAACAGGTTTTAACATCCCGCCAGTCATAACCATAAATCCATAACCATTGGCACCCTCATAGATATCATACTGACCAAATTGCCCTCTAAATACACCTCGGCTGTCTTCAACCAGGATCTCAGCGATCACTGCCTCATTGCCTGCATGAGTAATGTGTCAAATGACCACCCGTCATCACTGTCAAACGCTCCCTAAAACACTTCAGCGAGCAGTTCTTTCTAATCAACCTGGCCCGGGTATCCTGGAAGGATATTGACCTCATCCCATCAGTAGAGGATGCCTGGTTGCTTTTAAAAAGTGCTTTCCTCACCATAAGCATGCCCCTTTCAGAAAATGAAGAACTAAGAACCGATATAGCCCATTGTTCACGCCAGACTTGGCTGCCCTTGGTGGTGTTCCCGTGGTGTTCTGCATTAGCATGTAAGGGAATACCCCCCCGAAATGGACCAAACTGAATGGGAACTTATTGGAACCGTACGAAACATATACACGATGTACAATACCCCTCAAATGGACATTGTTTCATTCAAAACGTATTGCAAATGCCATATGGCAAATGCCAAGTGTCACACAGCAAAAATCCAATAGATAGCAAGCACGCTCCAAGGTACATTTTCATATTGCAAATCCACATCAAGTGAAGACCCAGGGGTCAAATCTTAAAAATAGGAATATTTTTTCAAAAACTTATCACCCCCTTAAAAAAGTGCTTTCTGGACCGTTTTTCAAAAATCTTTCATTTTTTTTGTTGTCAATTATACATGTATAAGAACTGTATGAACATAATTTTGTCATATTTTGTCACTTTTTTTTATTAAAAAATGTATTTGTCCATTTGCAATATAATTTCATAGGAAGTCAAAAGTCTGTGAACTATTGCCAAATGCCATAAGAAATGTCCAAATGCAATATGAAAATATTGAAAGTACCAAATCAGGATGTTATTTAATTTTTTATTTTACCTTTATTTTACTAGGCAAGTCAGTTAAGAACAAATGATTGTGGGTTAACTGCCTGTTCAGGGGCAGAACGACAGATTTGTACCTTGTCAGCTCAGGGATTTGAACTTGCAACCTTTCGGTTACTAGTCCAACGCTCTAACCACTAGGCTACTCTGCCGTTATGTCCATTTGCCATGTACGATCATAGATCATACTTCTTCATTACACAAAGGAATAACCTCAACCAATTTCTAAAGACTGTTGACATCAAGTTGAAGCGATAGGCACTGCAGGAAGGGGCCTTAGAAATCTGGATTCCCAATGAAACCCCATTGAAAAGAGAGTGACCTCAAAAAAAAAAAAAAAAGAAACGTTTAGGGTCCGCCTCTATGGGCTGAGGCAGTTTCAATGCACCTAGTCTTGACTCTGGACTGATGGTCAAAATTGTGATCGTGTTGGTCAAAATTAATTGAAGTTATTGCAAATGTACGAGGCTTTTTCTCGGTCTGAGAACCTTTTAGAGCCACATAACTCACTGTGAACTATCAACTTGAGCTCTAGACCAGGTTTCCAATGTTTCAGAGCTCTAGGTCTGACGGTTCTTTGACAGTTCGAACAACGGTAACTATTGCAGGCTCTGTGTGGCTGTAAGCCCCACACTGTGTCACTCCATCCTTGCTTTGTGTGTGTGTGTGAGTTTTTCTTGGAAATCTGATAGGAGAAATGACTGACTTACAGTTCATAAGGGTTGCCTAATCACACATATGAAGTTTTGGAAAGATCTGAATCGTTTAACCCTTCGAAACAGCCCCTATTTAAGATACTTCCAGTTGGCACAGGAAGCTGAAAGTAAACACATATCCTCATTGGGTATGCTCTTACAGAATCCTGAGTTTAAAGTCTTTACATTAAGAATTGACTGATTTACACAGGGTTGCAGTGATTTTCACAAACTGCAGGTTTGGTACATCAAAACACCTTTAGGGTGAATTTAACCACTTCCGGTTGCTCCAGATAGCTTGGAATCAACGCAGGTAGACCTCACAGTGGCCTGATGAATTGTCATCGAAGACAGTTTCATAAGGCATTCATAACCTACATAGGCTACATAGGAGTTGAATTTAGGGGAGCAGGCAATGTATTCCTATGGGGAGAGATGTTATTGTAAATTGTGAGATGAAAAAACCATGTTTCCACTGTTAAGGGTTAATGCCAAACCTCCAAATAAGATTCAACACCATACAACACTCCTTCGTGGCCTCAAACTGCTTTTAAATGCTAGCAAAACTAAGTGCATGCTCTTCAATCAATTACTGCCCGCACCCTCCTGCCCTACTAGCATCACTACTCAGGATGGTTCTGACTTCGAATATCAAATCAAATCAAATCAAATTGTATTTGTCACATACACATGGTTAGCAGATGTTAATGCGAGTGTAGCGAAATGCTTGTGCTTCTAGTTCCAACAGTTTAGTAATAACCAACAAGTAATCTAACTAACAATTCCAAAACTACTGTCTTATACACAGTGTAAGGGGATAAAGAATATGTACATAAGGATATATGAATGAGTGATAGTACAGAGCAGCATAGGCAAGATACAGTAGATGGTATCGAGTACAGTATATACATATGAGATGAGTATGTAAACAAAGTGGCATAGTTAAAGTGGCTAGTGATACATGTATTACATAAGGATGCAGTCGATGATATAGAGTACAGTATATACGTATGCATATGAGATGAATAATGTAGGGTAAGTAACATTATATAAGGTAGCATTGTTTAAAGTGGCGAGTGATATATTTACATCATTTCCCATCAATTCCCATTATTTGTGGTCCTTCTGTAGCTCATTTGGTAGAGCATGGCGCTTGTAACGCCAGGGTAGTGGGTTCGATTCCCGGGACCACCCATACGTAGAATGTATGCACACATGACTGTAAGTCGCTTTGGATAAAAGCGTCTGCTAAATGGCATATATTATTATATTATTATATTATTAAAGTGGCTGGAGTTGAGTCAGTGTCAGTGTCAGTGTGTTGGCAGCAGCCACTCAATGTTAGTGGTGGCTGTTTAACAGTCCGATGGCCTTGAGATAGAAGCTGTTTTTCAGTCTCTCGGTCCCAGCGTTGATGCACCTGTACTGACCTCGCCTTCTGGATGATAGCGGGGTGAACAGGCAGTGGCTCGGGTGGTTGATGTCCTTGATGATCTTTATGGCCTTCCTGTAAGATCGGGTGGTGTAGGTGTCCTGGAGGGCAGGTAGTTTGCCCCCGGTGATGCGTTGTGCAGACCTCAATACCCTCTGGAGAGCCTTACGGTTGTGGGCGGAGCAGTTGCCGTACCAGGCGGTGATACAGCCCGCCAGGATGCTCTCGATTGTGCATCTGTAGAAGTTTGTGAGTGCTTTTGGTGACAAGCCAAATTTCTTCAGCCTCCTGAGGTTGAAGAGGTGCTGCTGCGCCTTCTTCACGATGCTGTCTGTGTGAGTGGACCAATTCAGTTTGTCTGTGATGTGTATGCCGAGGAACTTAAAACTTGCTACCCTCTCCACAACTGTTCCATCGATGTGGACAGGGGGGTGTTCCCTCTGCTGTTTCCTGTAGTCCACAATCATCTCCTTAGTTTTGTTGACGTTGAGTGTGAGGTTATTTTCCTGACACCACACTCCGAGGGCCCTCACCTCCTCCCTGTAGGCCGTCTCGTCGTTGTTGGTAATCAAGCCTACCACTGTTGTGTCGTCCGCAAACTTGATGATTGAGTTGGAGGCGTGCGTGGCTACGCAGTCGTGGACAACTACAAATTACTAGGTGTTTGGTTAGACTGTAAACTCTCCTTCCGGACTCACATTATGCATTTCCAATCCAAAATTATTTGTAATATCGGCTTCCTATTTCGCAACAAAGCCTCCTTCACTCATGCTGCCAAACATACCCTCGTAAAACTGACTATCCTACCGATCCTTGACTTCGGCAATGTAATTTACAAAATAGCCCCTAACACTCTACTCAGCGAATTGGATGTAGTATATCACAGTGCCATCCATTTTGTCACCAAAGCCTCATATACTACCTACCACTGCGACCTTAATGCTCTTGTTGGCTGGCCCTCGCAACATATTCGTCACCAAACCCACTGGCTCCAGGTTATCTATAAGTCTTTGCTCGGTAAAGCCCCACCTTATCTCAGCTCACTGGTCACCATAGCAACACCCACCCATAGCACACACTCCAGCAGGTATATTTCACTGGTCATCCCCAAAGTCAACACTTACTTTGGCCGCCTTTCCTTCCAGTTCTCTGCTGCCAATGACTGGAACGAATTGCAAAAATCACTGAAGCTGGAGTCTTATATCTCCATCTCTAATTTTAAACATCAGCTCTAATAGCAGCTTCCCATCACTGTACCTGTACACAGCCAATCTCATCCCCATATTATTACTTAAACTCTTGCTCTTTTGCACCCCAGTATCTCTACTTGCACATCATCTGCACATCTATTCATTCCAGTGTTAATGCTAAATTGTAATTATTTTGCCTCTATGACCAATTTATTGCCTTCCTCCGTACTCTTCAGCATTTCTACACACTTTACTTAGATTTGTATATATTTTTATTTTGTGTTATAGACTGTAAGTTTGTTTATGTGTAACTCTGTGTTGTGTTTTTTGTCGCACCGCTTTGCTTTATCTTGGCCAGGTCGCAGATGTAAATGAGAACATGTTTTCAACTGGCCTACCTGGTTAAATTAACGTGAAATACAAAAATAAATTAAAACAACGACTGCAGAGGAGAGGTACTCGAGGCCGTCTTCTGGTCCGATTTTAGAATCGTGCACACCACCCACCGTTTCTGTGTATTTTACTCGCTATGTCCAATCTCAGGATAATAAAGTTGATGAGCCCAAGGTGAGAGTTGTTTTCAGAGAGACACAAGGGATTGTAACATACTCTGCTTCATGGAAACATGACGCTCCCGAGATATACTGTGTGACTCTGTAAAGCCAGTTGGGTTCTCAATACATCGTGCGGCAGGAACCAACATCTCTCCAGGAAGCAGATGGGTGGAGGTAAACTCAGCAAAAAAAGAAATGTCCTCTCACTGTCAACTGCATTTCTTTTCAGCAAATGTATCATATGTAAATATGTATGAAAATAACAAGATTCAACAACTGAGACATAAACTGAACAAGTTCCACAGACATGTGACTAAAATAAATGGAATAATGTGCCCCTGAACAAATGGGGGGTCAAAATCAAAAGTAACAGTCAGTATCTGGTGTGGCCACCAGCTGCATTAACCTGTTAAGTCGACCCTCTACTTTTTTGAACATTCTGTTAAAAATCGCGCAACATTTCAGCGCCCTGCTACTCAGGCCAGGAATATAGTATACGCATTTGATTAGTATGTGTGGATAGAAAACACTCAGACGTTTATAAAACTGGTTAAATCATGGCTGTGACTATAACAGAACGTGCGTTTCATCGAAAAGTGCAGGAAAACCTGATCACTGAAAATGGAAATAAATATCCTTGCGCTACTTCCAGGAATTGTTCAAAGTGAACCGAATTAAATGAGGCCGAGGTTGCAGTGCCTACAGCTTCCACACGATGTCTAGAGTCTTGTCATTTGATTCAGCTTTGATTCTTGGTCAAACCGAATCAAGGGAACCGATTCCCTCCGGTCTCCGACCGGATGTTTTGGTCGAGCTCTCTCCAGACATTTTTTTGAGACGGACAACCTATAGAATTTCCATTGCCTCCTGATGAATTGTATCGCTTATTAACGTGTACTAATACCTAAAGTTGCATTACAAAAGTATTTCGAAGTGTTTTGTGAAAGTTTATCGTCGACTTTTTGAATTTTAAAAAATTACGTTACGTTATGAAACGCTATTTTTTTCCGTCACACAGTCTTCATAGATCGATATCTAGGCTATATATGGACCGATTTAATCGAGAAAAAAAAGACCCAATAGTGATTATGGGACATCTAGGAGTGCCAACAAAGAAGATGGTCAAAGGTAATGAATGTTTTATATTTTATTGTGCGGTTTGTGTAGCGCCGAATATGCTAATTATTTTGTTTACGTCCCCTGCTGGTCTTTTGGGGTGTTACATGCTATCAGATAATAGCTTCTCATGCTTTCGCCGAAAAGCATTTTAAAAATCGGACTTGTTGCCTGGATTCACAACGAGTGTAGCTTTAATTCAATACCATGCATGTGTATTTTAATGAACGTTTGAGTTTTAACTAATACTATTAGCATTTAGCGTAGCGCATTTGCATTTCCAGAGCTCTAGATGGGACGCCTGCGTGCCAGGTAGGAGCAAGAGGTTAAGTACTGCGGTGCATCTCCTCCTCCTCATGAACTGCTCCTCCTCAAGAACTGCACCAGATTTAGCAGTTCTTGCTGTGAGATGTTACTCCACTCTTCCACCAAGGCACCACCCAAACATTTCTGGGGGAATGGGCCTAGCCCTCACCCTCCGATCTAACAGGTCCCAAATGTGCTCAATGGGATTGAGATCCGGGCTCTTCGCTGGCCATGGCAGAACACTGACATTCCTGTTTTGCAGGAAATCACGCACAGAATGAGCAGTATGGCTGGTGGCATTGTCATTCTGGAGGGTCATGTCAGGATGAGCCTGTAGGAAGAGTACCACATGAGGGAGGAAGATGTCTACCCTGTAACGCACAGCGTTGAGATTGCCTGCAATGACAACGAGCTCAGTCCGATGATGCTGTGTCACACCAACCCAGACCACGACGGACCCTCCACCTCCAAATCAATCCCACTCCAGAGTACAGGCCTCTGTGTAATGCTCATTCCTTCAACGATAAATGCAAATCCGACTTTTTGCCAGTCCTGTCTGGTCCAGCGGCGGTGGGTTTGTGCCCATAGCCGACGTTGTTTCCGGTGAAGTCTGGCATGGACCTGCCTTACAACAGGTCTACAACCCCTCAGTCCAGACTCTCTCAGCCTATTGCGGACAGTCTGAACACTGATGGAGGGATTGTGCTTTCCTGGTGTAACTCAGGCAGTTGTTGTTGCCGTCCTTTACCTGTCCCCCAGGTGTGATGTTCGGATGTACCGATCCTGTGCAGGTGTTGTTACGAATTAACTTTGAAAGACAAGGTTCTGAAAAAGAGAAGTTTATTTTTTTGCTGAGTTAACCTTTTTGGAATAGTGGGCAGCATTTTCACTTTTGGATGAATAGCATGCCCAGAGTGAACTGCCTCCGTCCCAGATGTTAATATATGCATATTATAATTCGTATTGGATAGAAAAAACTCTGAAGTTTCTCAAACTGTTTGAATGATGTCTGTGAGTATAGCAGAACTCATATAGCAGGTGAAAAATCCAACCAGGAAGTGGGACATCTGAGGTTTGTAGTTTTTCAAAGCTTGGCCTACCGAATACACATTGAGATTTGGATAAAGTTGCACTTCCTACGGCTTCCACTCGATGTCAACCGTTTTAAGGAACTTGAATGAGGATTCTACTATAAAGGAGGGGCTCATGAGACCTCTTTGAGTCAGTGGTCTGGCAGAGTGCCTTGGTCTCATGCTTTTCTGAAGACAAAGGAATTCTCCGGTTGGAACATTATTGATGTTTTATGTTAAACACATCCTAAAGATTGATTCCATACATCGTTTGACATGTTTCTAAAGGACTGTAATGGAACTTTTCGAGTTTTTGTCTTGACGAAGTGCCTGCGCCTCATGAAGATTGATTACTGGGCTGAACACCCTAACAACAAGTGGCTATTTGGACATAAATGATGGACTTTACGGAACCTTATGGAACAAATCAGTAATTTATTGTCAAGCTGGGATTCCTGGGAGTGCCTTCTGATGAAGATCATCAAAGGTAAGTGAATATTTATGATGTTGTTTCTAACTTTGTTGACTCCAAAATGGCGGATATTCCTCTGGCAGTTTTGGGTTCTGAGCGCCGATCTCAGATTATACTTTTTCTGTATATTTAAAAAAAAATCTGACACAGATCGGTTGCATTAAGGAGAAGTCTATCTTTAATTCTGTGAATAACAGTTGTATATTTTGTCAATGTTTATTATGAGTATTTCTGCAAAATCACCAGATGTTTTGGAATCAAAACATTACTGCATGTAAGGCGCCAATGTAAACTGAGATTTTATGCAATAAATATGCACATTATCGAACAAAACATACATGTATTGTGTAACATGACGTCCTATGAGTGTCATCTGATGAAGATCATCAAAGGTTAGCGATTCATTTTATCTATATTTCTGCTTTTTGTGACTCCTCTCTTTGGCTGGAAAAATGGCTGTGTGTTTTTTCGACTTGGCTATGACCTAACATACCTTAAGGGAACATTTCGGCAGTTGCTGTATGGTTAGTGAGAAAGTCCATATTGCGGTCCCTTACCTAATGTGCGGTCCCTTACTAGACGTCCAAAAACCTACCGGGAAGTCATCAAATGAACTTTGTCGGACATTCGGTTTCCGTTTTACAAAAATAATACGATTTTGGTCATTTTTCCGCTGTCCCGGAATATCCCACAAGAGGGCATAAGCAATCATATTGCTATTGGACAAAACATAACGATTCACGACGGGGCCTTATCTCGAAAACTGAAAATATTTAGAAGCCGAAACTCGGTGAGCGTAGGTTTGGCATAATGGGCAGTTGGCCCCGAACAAGATGGTGTCTAGGCCTCAACGGTTTTTGAGTTATGGCCATTTATCTGGGATTAAAGGTCCAAAATGAAAATAGAGAAATTATTTTTCCACTTCACGTCAAAGTCAAGGAGCCTCCGGTGTCAATAAAAAAATAACTAGCCATTTATCTATCGTCATTTAAGAGAAATCGTACAACGACAGATTGGTGATGTTCATGGATAGGTGTTTTTTTTTTCAACGGTTACAGATCCAGTTCTTCCGAATCTTTTTAAAGTGTGCTGCGGAGCTCTGCGAGATTTCTGTGATTTTCTATGATTTTCTGAAATAACACACACTCACTAAACCCTCCGTAAATAACTCAGTTCTTAATGTAAAGACTTAAAACTCAGGATTCTGTAAAGGCATACCCCAATCAGGATATGAGTTTATTTATAGCTTCCTGTGCCAACCGGAAGTGCCTTAAATGGTGTCACAGTGGCAGTTTCCAAGGGTTAAAAAGGTCAGATCTTTTCAAAACTTCATATGTGTGATTAGGCAACCCCCATAAACTGTAAGTCAGTCATTTCTCCCAACAGATGTCAAAGAAAAGCTCTCTCTCACACACGCACACAGCAGGGATGGAGTGACAAAGTGCGGTGCTTAAAGAAACACAAAGCCTACAATGGCATTTCCATATTCTCTAGGCCGTGCCGAGTTCAACAAGATGCTTGACCGTAGCTCGCTCGTTGTCACCTTCAAAGGTGAAAATGACTACATTCAACCCTGTGTAGATCGTAGATCAGTAAATTCTTAACTTAAAGACTTAAAACTCAGGATTCTGTAAGTGTCTATGTCAATCAAGACATGTGTTTACTTATAGCTTACTGTGCCAACCGGAAGTGCCTTTAATTGGGTCAAACTGTCTGTTTTGAAGGGTTACAAAAGTCACATCTTTCCTAAACTTCATATGTATGACTAGATAACCCTCATGAACTGTAAATCAGTCATTTCCCCCAACAGATGTCAAAGAAAAGCTCTCACACGCACACACAGCAAGGATGGAGTTAAAAAGTGCGGTGCTTAAAGACACAGAGGGCAGGCAATGGCATTACCATAATCTCTAGGCCGTGCCGAGTTCAACGAGATATCCCGCTTGACCGTAGCTCGCTCGGTCTAAGCGCAGCGACCATTAGAAAAGTAGGCCCAAAATGAAGCCTGCCCCACAACGTCATTTGCTTTTGGATGACAGAGAGAGAACCGTTAGGGTGAGAAGCACAATTCGACCTCAGGTACGTTCCTAAGGTCCTCCAGATCCGTGCAAGCCTAACCTTGACCGTGTGGCATTAACCCTTAATAGTTAAAAGAAGGTGTTTACTTCAAAGAGTTTGCATTGACTTCTCTCCCCATAGGAATACATTGCCTGCACCCCTAAATTCAACCTGAAGCCTATATGGGTTATGAATGTCGTATGAACCTGTATTCGATTACAGTCCATCAGGCCACTACGAGGTCTACCTGTGTTGATTCTAAGCTTCCTGGACCAACCGGAAGTGGTTAAAATCACCCTAAAAGTGTTTATCCATACCCTGCCTGCAGTTTGATAGACATAGTGCATTCAACCCTGTGTAAATCAGTCAATTCTTAACGTAAGGACTTAAAACTCAGGATGTTGACTTATAGCTTCCTGTGCCAACCAGAAGTGCCATAATTGGTGTCTCTTGGGCTGTTTCGAGGGGTTAAAAAAGTCAGATCTTTCCAAAACTTCATATATGTGATTAGGCAACCCCCATGAACTGTAAATCAGTCATTTTTCCCATAAAATTTCAAAGGAAAACTAAATCACACACACACACAGTTTGGAAGTAGGGACCCATTGGGGTGCGTAGAGACATACACTGCCTGCATTAGTTAACCTTGTTGGAACTTTTAAAGAACCGTCAGACCTAGAGTTCCGAAACTTTAGAATCCTGTTCTAGACCTCAGGTTGATAGTGCGTGGTGAGTTACGTGGCTCTAGAAAGTTCTAGGACCGAAAAACAGCCTCGTACATTTGCAATGACTTCAATTCATTTTTGCATCACGAAAATGATGACATTTAGAAATGTCCCAGAGTCGCAAGACTAGGTGCATTGCGACCATCTCGGCCCATATAGACAGACCCCAATGTTTCTGTCTGATAGCTCATTCAAGGACCCCATAGCAAGGCATGGAAAAAAAGTGGATTTTCAGCACCAATTAGGGTTTTACTCAGGCACCGAAGGACCTATCGAGCCGAAACTCGGGATTCAGGGTCGCCTCAGCTAGGCCTACACATAACATAAGAAATGGACCCGCAGCTAGAACGTAACTACGTGTTTTATGTTTTTTTTATGGTTTGAACCGAAGGCGTTGTGAATTTTGGGCCAGCTCTGAAGTATGTGATAGTTGGCTACTAAACGAGTTGGAAAAAGTGGGTTTAGTGTCAGTTTGGTGTCAGAATGATATCTAATTGACTGATGGACAGTGACTTGCTGGTGACTTTTGTCCATTTGCAATATGTTTAAACAGTGAGGTACCATCACCAAAGTGACATTCTGAAATCAACCTTAGCGAGCCATTGAGATGAACAGGAATCACTGCCCAGCCATCCCGAGTTCATCGGGCCAGTCAATTTCACATTCCTGCAGGATTTTATAGCATGACAAATTCGTGATGGTACCTGCCCATTGAACCATATTGCAAATGCACAGTGACTTTGCAAAAGTAAGAAAACATAAACAAATGGACATAATGAAATCACCTTATTTTTATTTTTGTGTTACCAGTTGCACAACAATGCACGTGCATTTGCAATATGATTCTATAGTGAAAAAACATCACCTAATGGACATTCTGAAATCAACCCTTACTAGCGATTGAGATGAACCAGAATCACTGCCCTGCCATCCCGAGTTCATCGGGCCAGTCAATTTCACATTCCTGCAGGATTTTTATAGCATGACAAATTCGTGATGGTACCTGCCCATTGAACCATATTGCAAATGCACAGTGACTTTGCAAAAGTAAGAAAACATAAACAATTGGACATAATAAAATCACCATATTTTTATTTTTGGGTTACCAGTTGCACAACATTGCACGTGCATTTGCAATATGATTCAACAGGGAAAAAATATCACCAAATGGACATGATGAAGTCAACACAACGAGTGATGGAAAGGAGCAACTATCACTGCCAGGCCATCCTGTGTTCATCAGGCCAGTCAATTTAGCATTTCTGCAGGATTTTTATAGCATGACAAATTCGTGATGGTACATGCCCATTGAACCATATTGCAAATGCACAGTGACTTTGCAAAAGTAAGAAAACATAAACAAATGGACATAATGAAATCACCACATTTTTATTTTTAGGTTACCAGGTGCCTATTTCAAATCACCAGTTGCACGGATGTATAAGGGCGCCCATGGATAGAGGGCCGTAGTAGGGTACTCCCATAGCGGGCATGGACAATAGGAGTCCCGGTAAATGCATTTACAACCATATTTTTTATTTTTGGGTTACCAGGTGCCTATTTTCAATCACCAGTTGCACAACAATGCACGTGCATTTGCAATATGATTCTATTGTGAAAAAACATCACCAAATGGACATGATGAAGTCAACACAACGAGCGATGGAAAGGAGCAACTATCACTGCCAGGCCATCCTGTGTTCACCAGGCCAGTCAATTTTGCATTTCTGCAGGATTTTTGAGCATGTCAAATTTCTTATGGCATTTGGCCCCCCAAAAAAGTGACTTTTGACTTCCTATGAAATCATATTGAAAATAGACAAAACATATTCCTTATGCGCATGTAAAAAAAAATGATGATAATAAAATTGGACAAAAGTATGTTGATACAGTTCTTATACGTGTGTAATTGACACAAAATTCGAAAGAATTTCGAAAAACGGTCCAGAAAGCACTTTTTTAAGGGTGTGTGAAGTTTTTTACAAAAGTTTGACACTTTTGACTTTTGACTTCCTATGAAATCATATTGAAAATGGACAAAACATATTACTTATGCGCATGTAAAGAAAAAAAAATATGATAATAAAATTGGACAAAAGTGTGTTCTTACAGTTCTTACACATGTGTAATTGACAAAAAAATCGAAACGGTCCAGAAAGCACTTTTTTAAGGGTGTGTGAAGTTTTTTACAAAATTTTGACATTTTTGACTTTTGACTTTTGACTTCCTATGAAATCATATTGAAAATGGACAAAACATATTACTTATGCGCATGTAAAAAAATATATATATGATAATAAAATTGGACAAAAGTATATTCATACAGTTCTTACACATGTGTAATTGACAAATAAAAAGAAACGGTCCAGAAAGCACTTTTTTAAGGGGTGATAAGTTTTTGACAAAAAATTCATTTTTTCCAAATTTTGCTTTTGGATGTTGACTTGGGTTACATTTCCAATATGAAAAACCATGGTGGAGCGGATTCGCCACCTGTTGAATTTTTAAAGTGTTACAAGTGGCAATTGCCATATGGCATTTGCAATACACTTTGCGTGAATCAACACCGAATTGGGTGGTATTGGACAATGTGTATATGGTTTGTCCGATGCCAATGACATGCCATTCATTTTTTGTCCAATACAGGGGGGGTATTCCCTTACATAATCATATGTTGTGCTTTAGCTATAAAGCATTTTTAAAATTGGGCACGATGGGTAGATTAACAAGATGTTTATATTTCATTTGCTGTATTGGACTTGTTAATGTGTGAAAGTAACATATTTCCCCAAAATATTTTTGAAATTTGCGCACTGCCTTTTCAGCAGAATGTTGTTGAGGGGTTCCGCCTGCCCTAGAAAGGTTAACCTCTCTAGGGTATGTGGGACGCTAGTGTTCCATCTGGCCAACATCCAGTGATATTGCAGAGCGCCAAATTCAAATACAGAAATGCTCATTATAAAAATTCAGAAAACAAAACATATTTCACATAGGTTTAAAGAAATCCACAGGCTCAAACGCAGTCCAAAAAAAAATCTAAATTATATCCGTAAAGTTCATAGAAACATGTCAAGCTAGGTTTATATTCAATCCTCAGGTTGTTTTTAGCCTAAATGATCTATAATATTTCAACCGGACAATAACGTTGTCAATATAAAAGGTAAACAATTAATGCACTCTCTCTGGATTGCGCATGAAAAAGCTCTGTGACACGTCAGGGTCCATTCACTCAGACTGGTCTTACTCCCTCATTTATAAGAATACAAGGCTCAACAACTTCAAAATTTGACTTTTGAGAAACATGGATGAACGTCTAGTTCTGTCTTGAGACTGTGAGAGCTTGTTGTACATTGGACACCTGGATCTGACTCTACAGGTGCACAGGGAATACTGAACCCTGTGTGTGCGTGCGTGCGTGTGTGGGTGAGGTGTGTGTTTGCATTCATGTACAGTATATGTGTGTGTTGGTGTTACGGTTTAATGTGGAGAGAGTGAGTACAGCTGACACGATCAGCACCCAATAGTAATATGAACCTCCTGCTTTACGCAATGCCTATTTCCTGTATTAATTATGAGTGTGTGACCTGTAATCATGTTTTATGTTATTTATTTGACAGCACTGTGCACCTCTATGGGCCTTTAACTAAACCTTTAAGGTTGAACACATCTATGTTGTCTACTTTATCTGTATGGCACCCAATCAGCAGTAGTTTCTAGTTCTGCGTATCAAATCAAATCAAATTTATTTATATAGCCCTTCGTACATCAGCTGATATCTCAAAGTGCTGTACAGCAACCCAGCCTAAAACCCCAAACAGCAAGCAATGCAGGTGTAGAAGCATGGTGGCTAGGAAAAACTCCCTAGAAAGGCCAAAATCTAGGAAGAACTGGCTGTGCCGGGTGGAGATTATAACAGAACATGGCCAAGATGTTCAAATGTTCATAAATGACCAGCATGGTTGAATAATAATAAGGCAGAACAGTTGAAACTGGAGCAGCAGCACAGTCAGGTGGACTGGGGACAGCAAGGAGTCATCATGTCAGGTAGTCCTGGGGCACGGTCCTAGGGCTCAGGTCCTCCGAGAGAGAGAAAGAAAGAGAGAATTAGAGAGAGCATATGTGGGGTGGCCAGTCCTCTTCTGGCTGTGCCGGGTGGAGATTATAACAGAACATGGCCAAGATGTTCAAATGTACATAAATGACCAGCATGGTCGAATAATAGTAAGGCAGAACAGTTGAAACTGGAGCAGCAGCATGGCCAGGTGGACTGGGGACAGCAAGGAGTCATCATGTCAGGTAGTCCTGGGGCATGGTCCTAGCTCAGGTCCTCCGAGAGAGAGAAAGAAAGAGAGAAGGAGAGAATTAGAGATTAGATAGATTCACACAGGACACCGAATAGGACAGGAGAGGTACTCCAGATATAACAAACTGACCCTAGCCCCCCAACACATAAACTACTGCAGCATAAATACTGGAGGCTGAGACAGAAGGGGTCAGGAGACACTGTGGCCCCATCCGAGGACACCCCTGGACAGGGCGAAACAGGAAGGATATAACCCCAACATCTATTGGATATTTCAAACTTTTTTAACAAATCAAAAACTGAAAAATTGGGCGTGCAAAATTATTCAGCCCCCTTAAGTTAATACTTTGTAGCGCCACCTTTTGCTGCGATTACAGCTGTAAGTCGCTTGGGGTATGTCTCTATCAGTTTTGCACATCGAGAGACTGACATTTTTTCCCATTCCTCCTTGCAAAACAGCTCGAGCTCAGTGAGGTTGGATGGAGAGCATTTGTGAACAGCAGTTTTCAGTTCTTTCCACAGATTCTCGATTGGATTCAGGTCTGGACTTTGACTTGGCCATTCTAACACCTGGATGTTTATTTTTTAACTATTCCATTATAGATTTTGCTTTATGTTTTGGATCATTGTCTTGTTGGAAGACAAATCTCCATCCCAGTCTCAGGTCTTTTGCAGACTCCATCAGGTTTTCTTCCAGAATGGTCCTGTATTTGGCTCCATCCATCTTACCATCAATTTTAACCATCTTCCCTGTCCCTGCTGAAGAAAAGCAGGCCCAAACCATGATGCTGCCACCACCATGTTTGACAGTGGGGATGGTGTGTTCAGGGTGATGAGCTGTGTTGCTTTTACGCCAAACATAACGTTTTGCATTGTTGCCAAAAAGTTCAATTTTGGTTTCATCTGACCAGAGCACCTTCTTCCACATGTTTGGTGTGTCTCCCAGGTGGCTTGTGGCAAACTTTAAACGGCACTTTTTATGGATTTCTTTAAGAAATGGCTTTCTTCTTGCCACTCTTCCATAAAGGCCAGATTTGTGCAATATACGACTGATTGTTGTCCTATGGACAGAGTCTCCCACCTCAGCTGTAGATCTCTGCAGTTCATCCAGAGTGATCATGGGCCTCTTGGCTGCATCTCTGATCAGTCTTCTCCTTGTATGAGCTGAAAGTTTAGAGGGACGGCCAGGTCTGGGTAGATTTGCAGTGGTCTGATACTCCTTCCATTTCAATATTATCGCTTGCACAGTGCTCCTTGGGATGTTTAAAGCTTGGGAAATCTTTTTGTATCCAAATCCGGCTTTAAACTTCTTCACAACAGTATCTCGGACCTGCCTGGTGTGTTCCTTGTTCTTCATGATGCTCTCTGCGCTTTTAACGGACCTCTGAGACTATCACAGTGCAGGTGCATTTATATGGAGACTTGATTACATACAGGTGGATTGTATTTATCATCATTAGTCATTTAGGTCAACATTGGATCATTCAGAGATCCTCACTGAACTTTTGGAGAGAGTTTGC
>NC_068454.1:46884169-46943637 GCF_023373465.1 Oncorhynchus keta | reverse complement strand
GAGCGCTGAGCTGCTTTCTTCTCCTGTTCTCTGCTGAGCCAGACATATGCTGTTAAAATAACAGTTTGAAAACCAAACGAGTGGGGAGGTATTGTTATTCTAATGTATTTCAGCAACGAATGACAAACAGAGAGAGACAGAGAGTGAAAGAGAGAGAGAGATGCAGTGGGATTTAAGTAAAAGAAAGAGACGCTGCTTGAATTCCAATGACAGAGGGAGAGATAATGAGCGGATTTAATGTGACACGAAAAAGAGATAGATTGAACAAAGGTACTCGGCCTATCTGAGCGGCTACGTTAGAGGTCAACTTACCCCACGCACATTTGCATGTATGCACGCAAGCAAACATACACACACACACACACACACACACACACACACACACACACACACACACACACACACACACACACACACACACACACACACACACACACACACACACACACACACACACACACACACACACACACACACACACACACACACACACACACACACACACACAACTTTCATGACCACCTATGTGGGCTGATCTTTGGACAAGCACAGCTATGGCCTCTTGAGGGAATTACATGAAGAGGTGAAGGGCAGAGAGTGAAACAACTCATGTAAATTAATCAACAGTGTATTATTATTACATCCATATAAGTTTATCATTTAATGCTATATGCAGAGTGATAACAATAATAAGGAGCATCCTGTGTGCTGGCAGCCCTATAGGTTTGAGTGACAGACTGATATAGCACAGCGATACACTTATTCACTGTGATGGAGAGATTGTCATGCGACGTAACACCAAAGAAAGAGACGCTTCCCTACATTCCCTACATTCCCTGTTTTGCAGACACGGTGCTCTGATGCAAGTTGGGTGACAAACAAACACACAGAGAAGTGTAAAGGAGGGAGGAGGAAGGAGGACAGGATGATCAGCTCACCCAGCCCAAGTCTACCCTGCCCATGCTTGTACCTCATCCTCTCTGGTTCCTGCTACCACCCCTTTGACCTGCACAAAACTGCACCACAATTGTGTTTATTAGGGCACACTATAGGAAAACATTTTAAAATAAAAACTTACATTTGTGAATATAACTACTGTTCCCTGAAGGTGGGAATGAGGTATAACATACTATGGGGAGTCAATGACCAATCACATTCACCTGAAGGAAACTGAATTCACGCCCAATGGTCCAATGGATGCTGAGCCTGCCCTCGGAAGCCCCGCCTTCCTGGCTAAAATACCGGGGCTCGCATCCATTTCCTTAATTCAGTACCGCTCTTCAGCAAGCCCAAATCCCATGACGGCATGGGGCCAATAACAATTATGTTATACCTTGTTCCCTCCTTCAGGGAACAGTAGTTATAATCATAACTGCAAGTTCCCTTTCAGTGGCTCACTCGGTATGACATACTATGGAGAGATACAATCACGCCCCATGCACACACAGGTTCCACCGGCTCCTGAAGGGGTTACAGAAGCCACCTTTTTTCCTAATACTTACCAGAGAACCCGGAACTGTCAAAGCCCCATTTAGAGAACCAAAACCTGCTGAAACTTTGCTATGCGCACTGACACGCTGCCACTGCAGCTCAAGTCTAACCCCACGGTTCCAAGAACAATATTTACCTTGCAAGCCTGAAATGTCAGTACTCGTACAAGGAACCGCAAGTCCAAAACAACAGATCACCTGTCATGACTTGGTAAAGCAAACACACGCGCGGCATAGCATCGACCAGAGTCAATGAACCATGGCAGCTTGAGGCTCAAACACACATAAACCTGGAAACTGTGTACTCGTGCGCTGCCATGGCAGCCCAAGGGAATTGTGGTAACCCGGATAAATGAGCAACCTGCACACTGCCTTACACCCACTTCTCGACCCAGCCAAAAGAACACTATGAGCCAAGTAATAAAGCAATACAATCTCCTAAAGGTATGTTCGGAATCCCAACTCGCTGCAGCACAGATATCACCAATTGTCATGCCCCTGAACTATACACAAGCAGCAAATAAATAGCCAACCCTTGTCCCTTGCTGTCATACTCCACAATCCAACAATCCAGGTCGGCGCCATAAGCTTAGACACTGGTCTGAGCTGACGCATTCCTTTCAGGAACCGCACCACCAGAGGATGAGAACCTGGTGAGACCCTAGAGCTGACAATAACTACATTACATGCCAAGATGGCTGCCATATAAACCTTCAATGTGGAAAAAGAAAGAAATTGCTCAAAAACCTGCTGCAAGAACATCAAAATGTCCACCAAAGAGCTCTGAAAAAAACATCTCCTTTAACTTCACACCAACACTCAAATGCCACCACTTATACTTATACAGTACCAGTCAAAAGGTTGGACACACCTACTCATTCCAGGTTTCTTTTAATTTTTTAAACTATTTTCTACACTGTATAACAATAGTGAAGACATCAGAACTATGAAACAACACAAATGCGACTAATTTCAGGAAACTAGGCATATGTCACGCATCACTATTTCATAGTGGAGCCATTTGAACGTAAATTTATTTATTTATTTTTTTGCCAGAAATTCGTTCTGGAACATGTGAACTTTCATGTCCCTTAAATAATAAAATAACAAATGTGTATGCCATCTGTAAATACCAATACAATTGGTAAATTATGAGCCTAGTTAGTTTAGCCACAGAAAAAGTCAGCAAACTTCCCGCAAGCCATGATTGGCTGAGCTAATGAGTGGGCTGGACATGCCGACGAGAGATGAGTTCGGATTGGTCTGCCATGTAGCACACTTCTGTCTATCTGAGCTGGTCCGTATGTGTAGGTAATCCTGTCTAACGCTGCTTTAAAAATATATATATTGCGTAGTAGAACTGCATAAGTGTTGTTCTTCACTTTCTGAAGGACTGAGTTTTGAAATCAGTGCAATTAGAGTACGATAACTAAGGAGATGGAGAAAACACCTGTCTGCGGATTAAATCTTCAAACTAAGTAAGGGCAACAATGGCATCCATTGGGAGAAGTGTCCATTCCATGTATATGGGTAATATCCATATATGGGTCCATTCCATGTATATGGGTAATATATGGGTAAGAGTCTTCAGAAATATACACTTTTCTAATTTTGACAAAGTCTTGCTCGCGAGCTAACGTTAGGTGTATGATCTGTGTAGTGACATTCGTACCTCAGTGCCATTTGCTTTGCAAGTTAGAGCCTAATGTTAAATAGCTAACATTGAACCTGGTTGGTTATGTTGGTTTGCAACCTGCAGATTCATGCAGGGTAGTATCATCATGAGTTGGGATTATAGTTCATTGTTAACCTAGCTAGCTAGCTACATGACTTAACAAAAGACTCCACTGTGCAAGTAACCATTTCAATAGAATGTCACTGCGACAACTGTTGATAGACGTAGCTGGTATCTACTCCGATTTCAGAGCATTCTCGTCTGAGTGTGGGCAGAGCACAGAATAACTGACAAAGTATCAAACGATCAACACTCTTTGAATATGGCTAGTGTCAGTAAACGTTGGCAAAAAATAGTAAAATGTTGCCAGCAGCACAGTTGTAGTCATCAACGATCTGGATAACAGAAAAATAGCTCTGCTAGGACAAGTAAAATGGTCAGAGTGAGCCGTTCTGTCATTTGTGTCTGGAAGTAGCTAGCAAGCTAGCCAACGTTAGCCAGTTAGCTCGGGTGCTTGACTGCTGTTGTTAGGGGGGTTAAAGCTTAAGAGGGTGTGAATGATTCTGAATGGGTGTAGACAAAGATGAGCTCATCAAAAGGTATCAAAACATTCAAATTTTCTCAAAAGTGAGGATACAAGTTTATTTAATTTCAAAGCTGAATTACTTTTCCATTGTTCCTCAACTGTAGTGTATGCTATACCATTTTAAAGCTCTTCGTCTCTACTTTTATCCAATGTAAAAAACACAATTTCAAATTTTGCTACATAAGAGTGAATCGAGCCGGTCGGTCACATATGGAATCATCTAGTGTTAAACAAATAAAAATATATTTTATATTTGACATTCTTCAAAGTATTCACCCTTTGTCTTGATAATAGCTTTGCACACTCTTGGCATTCTCTCAACCAGCTTCATGAGGTAGTCACCACGAATGCATTTCAATTAACAGGTGTGCCTTGTTAAAAGTACATTTCTGGAATGTCTTTCCTTCTGAATGCATTTGAGCCAATAATTTCTGTGATTGTTGTGATTGTGATTGTGTTGTGACAAGGTAGGAGTGGCATTAAGAAGATAGCCCTATTTGGTAAAAGACCAAGTCCATATTATGGCAAGAACAGCTCAAATAAGAAATGATAAATGACAGTCGTCATTACTTAAGACATGAAGGTCAGTCAATCAGGAAAAATACAAGAACTTTGAATGTTTCTTCAAGTACAGTCGCAAAACCATCAAGCGCTACGATGAAACTGGCTCTCATGAGGACCTCCACGGGAAAGGGAGACCCAGAAATTGCAGCCCAAATAAATGTTACACAGAGTTCAAATAGAAGACACATCTCAACATCAACTGTTCAATGGAGACTGTGGGAATCAGGCCTTCATGGTTGAACTGCTGCAAAGAAACCACCACAAAAAGGACACCAATAATAAGAAGAGACTTGCTTGGGCAAGAAACACGAGCAATGGACATTACACCGGTGGAAATCTGTCCTTTGGTCAAATAAGTCAACATTTTTGTTTCCAACCACCGTGTCTTTGTGAGATGCAGAGAAGGTGAACAGAGGATCTCCACATGTGTGATTCCCACCGTGAAGCATGGAGGAGGAGGTGTGATGGTGTCTGGGTGCTTTTCTGGTGACACTGTCTGTGATTTATTTTGAATTCAAGGCACACTTAACCATCATGGCTACCACATCATTCTGCAGCGTTAAGCCATCCAATCTGGTTTGCTCTTAGTGGGACTGCCATTTATTTTTCAACAGGACAATGACCAAAAAACACACCTCCAGGCTGTGTAAGGGCTATTTGACCAAGAAGGAGTGCTGCCATCTTCCCACAAAAGATGACCTGGTCTCCAAAACCACCCAACCTCAACCCAATTGAGATTTTGTGGGATGAGTTAAGACCGCGAAGGTGAAGGAAAGGCAGTGCTCAGCTTTTGTGGGAACTTTTTGAAATGCATTTCTTATGAATCTGGTTGAGAGAATGCCAAGAGTGTGCAAAGTTGTCATAAAGGCAAAGGGTGACTACATTGAAGAATATATTTTGATTTGTTTAACATTTTTTTTGTTACTACATGATTCCATGTGTTATT
The DNA here is from genome assembly GCF_023373465.1 of Oncorhynchus keta. Lineage (NCBI taxonomy): Eukaryota > Metazoa > Chordata > Actinopteri > Salmoniformes > Salmonidae > Oncorhynchus > Oncorhynchus keta. Next base: position 46,938,376 of record NC_068454.1, on the reverse strand, counting down.
TCATAGTTTTGTTGTCTTCACTATTATTCTACAATGTAGAAAATAGTGAAAATAAAGAAAAATCATTTAATGAGTAGGTGTGTCCAAACTTTTGACTGGTACTCAAATTCAAGCTTTTAGGGGCCAAACCTGCGGTTGAGGGTGCCAAACTCTTGCGCCTGGGACAATAGATCCCGATGACACGGAACCGTCCATGGGTCCCCGTTCAACAGACAGATGGTCTCTGGGAACCAGGGTAGCCATCAGAATCAACAAGAGATGCTCCTGACGGACCCTCATCAAGGTTGCCTGAATCAGGTTCACTGTTGGAAATACATAGAGCAGGGTTCGAGGCCACTGATTCGCAAAAGCATAAGCTCCCAACACAGTACCCAGATCCCATATTGAGAAGAACAGACGACAATGCTGCTTTTAATGAGATGCACAGAGAGCTACGTCGAACCGGTCCCATATCTGGGCAACTACTGGGGGATGTAGTCTCCATTCCGTAGAGATAGGAGACCCCCCCCCGCCCTCAAACGTAGATCTGCATTGACATTGAGAGATCCGGGGAGAAAAGTTGCCAATCCATATGAGCAGATAAAAGGGAAGGTTTAGGAGAGAGAGACACTGCATCCCCGCCTGCATGTTTATGTACTCCACCACCGTCCTATTGTCGAACCTTACCAACACATGCTGGCCCTCCAACATCAGAAGAAAAAGCCTCAGCATCTGCAAAACAGTCAGTAGCTCTAGCAAATTGATATGCAGCACCCTTTGCGCTGTTGACCAAGTCCCTCTTTCCGAGTAGCCCACACACAATGCTCCCCATCCCAATAAGGATGTTTCTGTCATGGTCACCCTGCGGGACACTGTCCGGCCCATAATAACCCCCTGCAAAAGCAGTCATGGTTCTCTCCAAGAAGTCAACGCCCTTAGGCACGACGGGGACACCTTGAGCATCCAATGGCAGTGGTGAGATGTATCCCGACACATAGCAATCCTCCAGCGCTGAAATAGATGCATCGACAGAAGTCCCAGAGGCACCACAGCTTTCATAGCGGAACCATTCCAGACAGAGCCAGAATGTTACCCAAAAACGCCTGAGCCAAACAAGTTTTCCTCTGATTCCCTATGAACCCCAGAGACTGAATATGGGAAACCAGTTGGGCAGTGTGGAGTAAAATCTGTTCCCTCAAATCTGTTATGACCAGCCAATCATCCAGATAGGTCAATACTCTGATCCCCTGGCACCGCACCAGTGCCAAAGCCACCTCCACCACCATAGAAAAAGTGAGGGCGATAGAGATCAGAAACTGCTAGGCCACACCAATGAAATGAAACCTCAAACTTTCTGTGGGGAGGATGTATAGCCACATGAAAACACTCATCCATCAGATCTATGGATGTTAACCAATCGTTGGGACACACCGACTGCAATAGCTGGCGAGGTGTGAGCATTTGAACTTGCAAACCTTGAGGTGCTTGTTTAAAACAGTCCAGGATGGGATGAAACATTCCATTGCTCTTAGGAACTAAGAAGTACCAGCTGTACCAACCGCTCGGTAGTTCTGATATAGGGAACACATGAAAAGTGTGCTTTTGAAAGAGAGAAGAATCCTCCTCTCTCAAGACAGGCACCAGGACCTCAAGGACCAATGAAGAAATGACGCCACAAAAAGGAGGACACACAGCAAACTGCAGACTGTACCCCCTCATCACGCATGGTGAAACTGCACATGCACACCAATGGACGGAACATGCTGCCAGTCTCTTATACATTATCTCCTGAAGTGATAAATTATCCCACCCTGAGGTAATTTGTTTTCATTTTCCATATCCACCACCCTTGTGTGTCTGAATATGGGGAAGGAACTGTGTTTATTATGCCTACACATGGACAACAACGCACTCTCAAAACCCCTGAACAACGTGTTTCCGTGGTACCGCCATTCTGATACACGGCCCAAACCGGGTTCGGGGACTTCGGCAACCAGAAACTTGCCCCCATTGACAGAGCCAATTGGGAGAACTATAGCTACAGTAAATGCTTGGGTAGGAGGGCCCAGAGAAAACGCCCCCTCCCCCGGCCTCCCGCTAGGGTTGCGAAGTCTGCCCCTTCCCCTGCACCACGGAGAATCAGTTTTCACCCACTTTCCTTTGACCCTGCACGGTGTCTGTGCTAAAACATTCGCTGCTGCCCAGAAGCACCAAGATGGTCAAAAACCATCCTTGAAGTTGTCCCCTAGCAACCAGCCTCTGGCCTGGACTCTTTCTTTCATGCCTTGGAAACTGCTGAGCCGCCCACCGAAAATGATTTTCATGGGAGAAAGACCTGTAGAGCTGCACTGTTTTTGTTTTTCCTCGAAATGGGCCTGTAAGGACTCCATAGCCGAGCCAAATAACCTTGTTGGTGAACCTGGCTCATCTAAATACATCTGCCTGTCCCTCTAAGGAATCAAATCCTAAACCTGGTCAACTTTGTCTAACTGATATGTTGAAAACCCTCCAGAGCCAACCAGGGATAGTATACCATCCCGGGAATCCGGACACTGCCAAAGAAGCCGGAATGAGCCTCCCTCGGCTGGGAAGACACCCCTATCAACTCCAACCACCACTTCTGCTCTATCCTGGCATCAGACAACCCAATTTCTGAGATTGCGTCATCGGAAGATCCTTCGTCCAGCAGGCCCAATCTTTCTCACAAAGTCACATGAACTGGTCTGAGCCAAAGCCTCCTGAGCGTGTTTCCACCCTATGCAAAAAGGACAGCACTCGTGAGTATCATTCATTTTCACTGTGAAACCACAATCCCTGGTGCACGGGTCAGGTTCAAACTCAGCTGGTTCGCCTTTTTGAAACTTACTCTTACCACTGGCCCTTTTACTCACTCAAAGAAGGAAGCACTGGCTACACAAGCAGAGCAGAAAGTGGTGGGTTTTTAGCAAACACAAATCCTACCCAAGGCAGGAAACATTAGCAACACAAGCAGAGCAGAAAGTTGTTACATTTTAGCCAACACAAAAACGATACCAAGACCAAAAACATCTAGGGGGATGAGCACGCTATCCCCACTAACAGACATCTAAGTCAGAGTTGTCATAACGTTGCCCTCTTTGGGAACAGTGAGGCACCATTCCCCTCTCTCTGCTCCTACAACCAGGCTGGGAGATCGTAAATTCCTGAGGAGAGGATCTCCTCATGGCCACACAGTATAGAGACAATGAGTTTTCAGAGAGAACAAAGGAATTTCTTCCACATCACAGAACTTGAGGTCCGAACAACATTTACGTTCCGGAGAAGGTATAAAAGATTGGTGAAGAATCCAGCTACGAACTGGTCTATTTGGTACACTTTGTTGAAGCTCATGGGAGACGGTGCGGCCACATTACCATAACGCTGTTTATATAATAGCCTCAGATATGAGGTTTACATCTAATTGTTGTATAAGATGAATGAGTGAGTATGATACTGTTTGTAAAATTGTGTAATGTGATTTTGGACTGTTTAATGAAGGAAACTCCAATTACCTTTTGAGTTTAACTAAATCAGAGGACCACCAATGAGCCCAGTTAGGGTTGGGCATCCTGGGACAGGCCTTTTTCTGCAATTCCAAATAAAACCCCAACTTTGAGAAGTTCTCAGGAGAACATGTTTTTCTCCATCACGAGGGGACAAAGGTTGCAGACCATTGCTGAATCTTTTAACCATACCACGTGGTTAGAGTCTTAGGCTATCAATACCGACAAAATAAGAACAAGTCTTTGATATTAATTACTAGTCTGCAGCTAGGAATTTGGTATCATTGAACGGGAAGAAAGACAACAGCCAGAACATCCATTCTACAACAACATGAATGAATGTCGCTTTGAACTATCCCCTCTAACAGACTGAGTGAGCATTCATGTGCAAAGGATTGGCATTTCAATTGTTATAATTATTAACTCTGTATTGACTTCTCGGTCAACCCCCACTTCCCTTTTGTCTAACAAGCCCCCATGCCAGTTTTCCCTATCATTTATTGTAACCATATTTACTTTGTTTGTTTGTTTATGCATTTCTGTGAATTACTTAGTTAGTAAATAAATGATTAAAGACAATTGATGTATGGATGACTCATAGTGAAGACTGGGATCGTGCAGATAACTAACAATTTATGACGTTTGGAATGAGACTAACGTGGGGTAAAGTAAATAATTCATTAATTCGAAGATTAATTGATCAGATATAAAATATCTGAAAGGTTATATTAGGAAATTATAACTTTGTAATCTGAATATTTTCCTTGGTGCCCCGACTCCCTAGTTAATTACAGTTTCATGATTAATCAGTTTAATCTAATTACAGAAAATCTTTGATAAAACTAAAAGTCTTCATTTAATGATAATAAAGACACAACAGAGTCGAATCTTGTAGTCTTTGTGTCCTTGAAAAGTTTGTAAGTTGCGGGACACATTCTTCCTTCAGGCGAGCTAAAAAGCAATGAATTGAGGAAATGGATGCGAGCCTCGGTATTATATAACCAGGAAGGCGGGGCTTCCGAGGGCGTGCTGGGTATCCATTGGCTCGTTGGGAGAGATTTCAGTTTTTCTCAGGTGAATATGATTGGTTGTTGACTCCCCATAGTATGTTAAACAGAGTGACCGACTGAAAGGGAACAAAGCAGGCATTTATTATTGGACAAGTTCAAGTAGTAAGTTTCAGTCTGGTTTGGGCTGTTTTCTTCTGACTTGGGCCTACTGATTACAAACCAGCGATTCCTCCCATTGTATATGTACATGTACATTTCTTGACTTTATCTAGCTCTCTATCTTTACTCTACCATCTCTCCTTTTCTCTCTCCCTCTCTCTCTCTTTCTCCCAACCTCCCCTGCAAGTGTCTATATCTCCTATAACTATTTCCCTTTACTCTCTTTCCTTCCTCTCGCCCTTCCTTTCCTCCTTCCGTCCTCTCCCTCCCTCCCTCATTTTCTCCTCCCTCCTTCACTCTCTCCCTCTTTCCTCCAGTTCCACCCCCTAACCCCCTCTCTGAGTGATTATGGTTGATGTGTCTTGGCCTATCCCCTGGGATCCTGTGTTGGTGTCATGACTGGCTTTAGATAGGATGATCTAATGGGGTCACGCTCCCAGTCAAGAGTCTATTCATAAGAATCAATAAATACGCCAGGAAAGAGGATGATAGCCAACAGACGGAGGGACGTACAGACAGACAGACAGATGAATGGACGGATGAACGGACAGCGGACAAACAGTTGGACACAGAGAGAGATAGGCAGTAGGTCAGACAGACAGAGAGCCAAACACAGACAGCCAAATTCCCTGTGTATGTGTCCTAAAATCAGACGTCAGAACACTGGATTGTCCTCTTTAGAGTGTAAGTTTGACACCTCTGACTGTGTGTGTCCCCCAACATAGTGGAGTGTCCACAAACTGTGAATGTTAGAGAGTTAGTGGAGCACATGTACAGTAAAATAGTTTAGTCTTCTTTGTTACATACCGGCTAAGCAGAGTGTGTGTGATTATATGTGTGTGCATATATGTGTGTGCATGTGTAAGTATGAGTATGCATGCGTGTGTGGAAACTAATTCTGGGTTTCAGAGGGACAGTGAAATAAGTCAGGCCCAGCTGATGTGTGTTTACACCACCCAACCCCAAAGGAGGCTGGGTAATTGAGCATGAGCTGAGCAGCAGTATAAAATGTGTTTTACTGCGTGATAAAAAAATGCTTACATTAACGCGCTGCCATGAGCCGGCTAGTGTTACTCACACACACATGCACACACGCATGCACACACACATACAATGCTTGATGGGATGTGTCTTGACCTACATTGAATTGGTGCTGATGGGTGCTGCTAAGTATGTCTTCTTTCACAAAAATAAATAATTTACAAAACACACACACATGCAGTGTAAAGCTGAAGTACATTGCGAACCCAGCTAGCCAGAGGATATTCTGATGTGAAGCATATGATGTTTCTTAGGTAGTCATGAAAGCAATCTGTTTCAATATCAGACACTTTGCAGGAAGGAATGTCAGGATCACAGGAGGTGAGGGCTGCACCCCACCCCTCCAATCCATGTACACTAGGGGTGTGCCAACAAGGCCATACTCGTATTCGTAATCAAATCAGTAAATTGACAGTTGATAGTCAGATTGGATTGAATGATACACGTGATGGGAGAAAAATAAGTATTTTAACATGCCTAAATAAATGTTGGTAAAAAACCTCCCTGCATGTTACTCTGCAGATTAGTGGCAATGCACGGAGGGGTGGGTGATGTGATTTATCATAGTAGCAGGCAGCAGCAATCTAAATGATGAGACCAAAAATATGCGAGGAAAAGTGATCGGGTGAAATTATGAAGCAAGTTGACGCTATCTAATCAGAGCAGCAGCATTAACTTACAGTCCACCCTTCACTTTACAGACAGATAAACTAGCCAGTTGAATTATTTTGACCATGCACACTACTGACTCAGACACTACATTATGGTTTAGAAACTCTGCGACTGAGTGAAATGAGAAAGATGCTTGCTGGCACCCAAAAATAACTTGTTTTCCGATCACAGATAATGACAAAAATCGTACTTGCATCATAATCGAATCCAGAAAATTGCCCATATCTGATATGATACTCGTTTTGTTTGACTACTCATCACATCCCTAATTCACACACACACACACACACACACACACACACACACACACACACACACACACACACACACACACACACACACACACACACACACACACACACACACACACACACACACACACACACACACACACACACACACACACACACACACACACACACACACACACACACACACACACACACACACACACACACACAGTATATGGATGCATGTACGCCCACACACACAGTATATGGATGCATGTACGCCCACACACACAGTATATGGATGCATGTACGCCCACACACACACAAACGCATGCACAAACACACACACCTGTCACATAAATAACTTTATAATTTTGATTATAATATAACAACAGGGATGATTATGAAAACAATAGGTTTTGGAGAGGAGAGACAATGGGCTTGGATAAAGATCCCTTTGGAAGGAGCCATAGGTTTGTTTATCCAGAAATGTGTCGACTATGTCAATGTGTGTACTGTACAGGGAAGTGCATGTCTCTGTGTGTGTGTCTATGTGTGTATTTGTTTCTGTGTGTGAGCGTGAGCGTGCATACGCATGCGTGTTGATTATATCCCTGAGGTGATCTCAGTTGCTCTGCTCTGTTGTGTGCTCTTTAATGTACCCATGTAATGGTGTAATGAAAGTTCATGATGAGATCATGTTAACTGCATTATCCAGTCTCTAGAGGACCACTACATGAATAATATATTTTTTTAAATGAGTGAAACTCATTTTGATGCCTAATTATTTCTGGCTTTGACAACCTGGTAGCAGCTCGGCCAGTGAGTGTGTATGTGTGATTGGTTGTGTGTCTGTTTGTGGGTGCATGTGTGTGTTTGTGTAGGTCACCAGCATTACTAAGTAGCTCATCGGTAACAAGGCCCTTCAATACAAGCCGTAATGAGAACATCCACCTCAACTTGGACACCGGAAAAACCATCTGTGTTCGCTTTTGTCTCAACACTTTTGCAGCATTTGTGTACAGAACACAAAAGTAGTTCTAGGGCTCTATTCAATCCGTATCTCGGAAGTTCAGTGTTACAACGTGAATGAAATTGAAAGGCAATGTTCCCACGTTAGTGGAGACTGCATTCACGGTCAATGCTGCATATGTCGGCTCAATCGGAAATTACCTTTACATTTATATCTATTTCTAGCTAACGTTTAGACGAACAACCAAAGTTAACCTAACTAATTAATGTTAATTTAGAATTTGTCAATTCATTTTAAATACTGAATCGATGAGCTTGCCAGCTAATAAGAAATGTTGAAAATCATATTTTTCAATGAATCCGTTTTCTTTTAGGGACTAAACAGGGCAATAACTTGTTTGCAGGACAAACACTCTTTCTCGTCTGGTGAAATTGTAACATTATTGTAACACATTGTAACATAATTTGATTAAAAACGTTACAAATACAGCTAGCTGTTTTCTGCTTCATGTAGGCTTGCTAGCGAGCTAAGTCATTTGTTGTGCATCCTTAGCAACATTTGAGCCCTTGTGACGTAAAACCATATAAGTGACCGACCGGCTTGTTTCGGTCTAATGTAGCAAAATCTGAAATTGTGTTTTTTACTTTGGATAAAAGTATAGACTCAGAGCTACAAAATGGTATATCATACACTACAGTTGAGGAACAATGGGAAAGTAATTCTGCTTTGAAAGTTGACAAACTTGTAACCTCACTTTTGAGAAAACAGCCCTTGAATGTTTTGGTACACCTACTGGAGAGCTCTTCTTGGTCTACACCCAGTCAGCATCGTTCACACCCTCTTAAACCTTAGCAACATCCGACTCTTTAAGGATTCACATGAGATGCCATGTACTAAACAACCAAAGATTTCAAGACTAAAGGCTGGTTTATAGTATGCATGTGTTTGAAAAATCCATCTGGAGTGCCACAGTGCGCTCTGGGCATTAGTAAACTCAGAGGGTTGTCAGATTGTCCGTTTGTAAATTCAGAGCGTTTCGCTCTCGGAGCGTTCAGAGTGCACACTGGACGCTCTAGCCGCGGAGTAGGGTTGATCCGAAGCATTCTGACCTAACAGCAGTCAACTACCTAAGTTAACTGGCTAACTTGCTTACTACTTCCAGACACAAATGAACAGCTCACCCTGACCATTTTACTCACCCTAGCTGTGCTGGTTAGACTGCTTTTGATATCCAGAGTGTTGGTGACTGTAACTATGCTGCTTTTTTGCAGACATTCACTGACACTAACCATATTCAACGGGTGTTGAGCATTCGTAAATTCGTCAGTTATTCTGCGCTCTGGCACACTCAGACGAGAGCGCTCTGAAATCAGAGTAGATAGCCAGAGTGAACTTATGAACACACCCTACGTCTAACGATAGTTGTCGCAGTGACATCATTCTATTGAAATGGTTACTTGCATATTGGAGTCTTTTGTTTAGACATGTAGCTAACAATGTACCATAATCCCAACTCATAACCTTACTACCATGCATGAATCTGCAGGTAGCTAACCAACCAGGTTCAATGTTAGCTAGTTAGCTAATGTTTGGCTATAACTAGCAATGCTAAAGGCTCTGAGGTACGGATAATATTCCTAGATAGATCACGCACATAATGCTAGTTGTAATTCTACTATTTGACATCGTTAAAAAAGTGTGTTAGAAAGGATTACCTACACATACTGACCAGCTCATGTTATAAACAGAAGTGTGCTACATGGCAGACCAATCTGAACTCATCTCTCGGCATGTCCAGCCCATCCATTATCTCAGCCAATCATGGCTACCGGGAAGTTTCCTGTCTTTTTCCGTGGCTAAACCAACGAGGCTCGTAATTGAACAGTTGTATTTGTAATTGCATACAAGATTGCATACAAGTATGTTATTAAGGCACATGAAAGTTCACATGTTCCAGAAGGCATTTCTGCCCAAAAACTAATTTAGAGTTTAAAAAAAAAAGTTTATGTTCAAATGACTCTCCTGTGAAGTATTGACGCGTGACATACGCCTAGGTTCCTGAAACGAGTCACATGACATTTTAGATATTTTTATTATAAACATCAAACATCTCTATTTCATATCCTCTCTGCTAACCCTCTAGAGTCTAAGCCCTGTCTTAGCCCTTAAGGTATAAAAAATAGAGATATATGAAAGATCAGGAAAAAAAATATTTTTACATTTATTGATACTTCCATTCATTTTTTTTATACTGCTACCGGGACCTTCAGACAAGTCTTGTGGACATCCAGAGTCTTATGTTCGTGAGAGTCTCAGCTGTCCACAGAGATGTCATGTTAGTGTGTATGTAAGGCAGAACGCAGGACATGAGAAGCAGGTACAGGGTGTGAACCATTTAAAACAGACAGACATGAAACTGAACAGGAACAGCGTCGGGACATAAACACGACACGACAAACAATGCTACTACAGGGAACAACACAGAGGATCATACATATATGTAGGGGCAATCAACAAAGTGAGGGAGTCCAGGTGAGTCCAATGAGTGCAGTGAGGAAGTCCAGGTGAGTCCAATGACCGCAGCCCTCCTCAAGACCACCTCCAGGTATCGACGACAAGCGGATCGCCACCGGAACCCGGCTCCCCGGTATCGTCTCGGGCAGAAGGTATGGCTGTCCACCCGGGATCTGCCCCTCCGGGTGGAATCCCGCAAACTCTCAAACTCCCATCTCCAAAATCATTAAAATCATTAGCCCCTCATCTTCTGTTGCTCCGGACCCTTCGTATACATCCTACCTTTCATGTGTCCAGAATTAAACCCATCTCTCACAGCCCTTTGTCTGCTGTTTCCAGGTAGGACGCCAGGTGGCGCCCCTAGGGGGAGGGGGATATGGTCTCACCCTGATCTGTCTCCCCTGTCTTTGTGATCCACCTCCTCCAGGTGTCGTCCATCTTCCCCATTATCCCCTGTGTATTTATACCTGTGTTCTCTGTTTGTCTGTTGCCAAATAGTTTTGTTTCGTCAAGCCTACCAGCGTTTTCCCCCCCTGCTCCTGTCTCTTGATTGTTCCTGTTTTCTTGTTTTCCTTGTGTTGATCATTCTGCCTGCCCTGACCCTGAGACTGCCTGCCGTCCGGTACCTTTGCCCCACCTATGTGGATTTACTGACCCCTGCCTGCTCTTGACCTGTCTTTTGCCTGCCCCGGTTGTATTAATAAACTGTTGTTACTTCAATGTTGTCTACATCTGGGTCTTACCTGAAATGTGACAGTGTAGGATAAAGTAATCCTTCTCACCCCCCCCCCCTTAAAAGATTTAGATGCACTATTGTAAAGTGGCTGTTCCACTGGATGTCATAAGGTGAATGCACCTATTTGTAAGTCGCTCTGGATAAGAGCGTCTGCTAAATGACTTAAATGTAAATGTAAATGTAGGCCAAAGTGTTAGACCCTACATACTTTTTTGTGAGAATACGGATATTTGGGATCTCTCACGGTCTGACAAAGACTCTACCACCATTCACCATAGATGTGGAAGGGCTATATTGGCGAATATGGTGGATTGAGACACAGTCCATTCAAAAAACATATCTCTACTTTAACCAGACGGTTAATGATGGGGATTTTTTTATTATGTTATTTGGATTTCCACTGGGGAAATTGTAGGCCAATGGATAAATTAACTTCTTGGTGACAGGGGCAGTATTTTCATGTCCGGATGAAATGCATGCCCAAATTCAACCTCCTGCTACTCATCCCCAGAAGATAAGATATGCATATTAATAGTAAAACACTCTGAAGTTTCTAAAACTGTTTGAATCATGTCTGTGATTATAACAGAACTTATTTAGCAGGCGAAACGCAGAGGACAAACCATTCAGATTTTTTGTTTTTAGGTCACCCTCATTTCAATGGGATTTCATTGGGAATCCAGATTTCTAAGGGACCTTCTTGCTGTTCCTGTCGCTTCCACTGGGTGTCAACAGTCTTTAGAAATTGAATGAGGTTATTCCTTTGTGTAATGAAGAAGTACGGCCATCTTGAATTAGGGTCACTTGAAGTGTACTGTTAGAGGCGCATGACCAGAAAGCATGCTTCAGTTTGTTTTCTTCCTGTATTGAACACAGATCATCCCGTCTTCAATTTTATCGATTATTTACATACAAAAATACCGAAAGTTGTATTACAAAAGTAGTTTGAAATGTTTTAGCAAAGTTTACAGGTAACTTTTAAGATATTTTGTAGTCACGTTGAGCAAGTTGGAACCGGTGTTTTTCTGGATCAAACGCGCCAAATAAATGGACATTGTGGATATATATCGAAGGGAATTAATCGAACAAAAGGACCATTTATGATGTTTATGGGACATATTGGAGTACCAACAAAATAAGCTTGTCAAAGGTATGGCTTGAATTATATGTTTATTTCTGCGATTTGTGTCGCGCCTGCAGGGTTGAAATATGGTTTCTCTCTTAGTTTACGGAGGTGCTATCCTCAGATAATAGCACCGTTTGCTTTCACCGAAAAGCCTTTTTGAAATCTGACATGTTGGCTGGATTCACAACAGGTTTAGCTTTAATTTGCTTGCATGTGTGATATGACGAAAATTTGATTTTTATGGTAATTTATTTGAATTTGGCGCTCTGCATTTTCCCTGGCTTTTGGCCAGGTGGGACGTCCCACATATCCCAGAGAGGTTAAGTGGTTTACAAGACTTCTTGCACTATTTTAGAGTTTTTAAAAGGCTCACACGGAAAAAAGCGTACTGTACACAACTACAGTAAGAATGGATAGACAAGCACTTTTGTATTCTGCTGCAGATGTAAATCTGCGAGATGTCAAATAAAGAAAAACAAAACTAATGGAATGGAAGGTTGGGCAATGAAAGACTGAGGGCTGCGGAGAAATGCTATTTTAAATGTATCGGGCAAAAAAAACTGGGAAAACATGTACAAAAAAGTTACTGTCAACTAGCGAACGTGTTATGTTGTTCTGTTCTGGCTCACTTGTGTAACTGGCCTGAGCGAAACATATAAATTGACAGGCTATATATTAAGAAAGTGGTTGCAAGATTAGCCACTGGCTTCCAGTTGAAGCTCGCATCTGCTACAAGACCATGGTGCTTGCCTACGGAGCTGTGAGGGGAACGGCACCTCAGTACCTCCAGGCTCTGATCAGGCCCTACACCCAAACAAGGGCACTGCGTTCATCCACCTCTGGCCTGCTCGCCTCCCTACCACTGAGGAAGTACAGTTCCCGCTCAGCCCAGTCAAAACTGTTCACTGCTCTGGCCCCCAATGGTGGAACAAACTCCCTCACGACGCCAGGACAGCGGAGTCAATCACCACCTTCCGGAGACACCTGAAACCCCACCTCTTTAAGGAATACCTAGGATAGGATAAGTAATCCTTCTCACCCCCCCCCCCTTTAAGATTTAGATGCACTATTGTAAAGTGACTGTTCTACTGGATGTCATAAGGTGAATGCACCAATTTGTAAGTCGCTCTGGATAAGAGCGTCTGCTAAATGACTTAAATGTAAATGTAATGTAAATGAGAAACGTGTCATTTATATCTATCCACCTGATGATTCATGGCTATTGGTAACGTTACACAGTTTCCTGCATTAGGGAAGAGTGTGTTCCTATACTGTTAGCTACATGTAGAAGGGATGGTGGAAAGTTGACGGAGGATCGCAAATTGCAACTTTTCAGCAGATTCTACAGTCCCATATCAGAAGCAGCAAGCTTTGATTCTCTCAGGCTTGGAGCAGGTAAGGTACAAAACAACTGAATAGACATATTATTGTACACTCATTGAAAGTTTAAGCAGATGATACACCAGTAGCAGTTGCGATCATGCTGTGCTGGTCTAAAGAGGCAGTTTGTGACAAGGAAATTCAAGCAGATTGTCTATCATCATTGTTACTGTTAGTTACAATGGGTGGGTTTAATCCTGAATGCTGGTTAAAACCACATTCCAGCCAGTGTCTATTCCACAAGTTACCACCAGCTAAATCTATGACGTTAAAATGCCTATTTACTCTGTTCCATCTGACTGCGCAATCCACTGTCTCATCAACCCAGCCAGGCTGTCATGACTCCCACCGAAGGTGGATTTTCCTACACTCGCAGTATTTTCAGTTTTGGAAAAATAACGTTCCCAATGTAAATGGGCTATTTTGTCAGGACAAGATGCTAGAATATGCATATAATTTACAGCTTAGGATAGAAAACACTATAAAGTTTCCAAAACTGTGAAAATATTGTCTATGAGAATAACAGAACTGATATTGCAGGTGAAGGCCTGAGAGAAATCCATTCCGGAAGTGACTCATGTTTTGAAAGTTCTGCGTTCCGATGTGTCCCTATTGAGCAGTGAATGGGCTATCAACCAGATTACCTTTTCTACGTACTCCCCAAGGTGTCTACAGCATTTTGAAGTAGTTTTACGCATTTATGTTGAAGAATGAGCGTAAGTGACTACATTCTGTAAGTGGTCACCTGATGGCTCTCAGATTGATTCTTGAGTAAAATACATAGGTAGCCATTTTTCCTCTCTGTACTACTGAAAAGCCAACTGTCCCAGTTGATATATTATCAAATATATATTTGAAAAACACCTTGAGGATTGATTATAAACAACGTTTGCCATGTTCCTGTCGATATTATGGAATATTTTTTGGCGTTTTCGTGACCGATTCGATTTCTCAGCCAAAGGTGAAGAACAAACGAAGCTATTTCGCCTACAAAAATAATATTTTGGGAAAAAAGGAACATTTGCTATCTAACTGGGTGTCTCGTGAGTGAAAACATCCAAAGCTCATCAAAGATAAACTATTTAATTTGATTGCTTTTCTGATTTTCGTGACCAGGTTGCCTGCTGCTAGCTAGACAAAATGCTATGCTAGGCTATCGATAAATTTACACAAATGCTTGTCTTGCTTTATCTGTAAAGCATATTTTCAAAATCTTTGATGACAGGGTGATTAACAAAATGCTAAGCTGTGTTTCAATATATTTCACTTGTGATTTCATGAATAGGAATATTTTCTAGTAATATTTATGTCCGTTGCATTATGCTAATTAGTGTCAGATGATGACAACGATCCCGGACACGGGATAAGGAGTTACTTAACATCTGCTAACCATGTGTATGTGACAAATAACATTTGATTTGACTTGATTTGGCTCCTCTTCCTGTTCGGGCGGCACTCGGCGGTCGTCGTCACCGGTCTACTAGCTGCCACCGATCCCTTTTCTGTTGGTTTTGTCTTATTGGTTACACCTGTTTCTTGTTTAGGATTTTAGTTGGGCTATTTTAAGGCGATAAGGCCCGCCTGCTCTTTGTGCGAGCTTATTTTTCCTCCGTGTATGTTTGTGGTAGTGCGTTTCCCTTTGTTTTTCCTCCGGACTGGTTGGTCCCTGGTTTTGGGCCGGTCTTGTATATGTGCCCGGTATTGGCGTGACCATTTTTCTCTGTGCCGGGATAAAACATTGTTCTGTACCTTCTGCTTCCTGCGCCTGACTCCGCACGCACTACGCCTAATGTGCGTTACACAGGTACTTTATAAACTTGATCTCAACTATAAAAAGCATCTAGACATTATCTCACATTTCTTTAAGGCTAACATTTAGTTTTCAACAGCCAAGATTATTTGTGTAAACCTTGCTGTCTGTCTCTCTGACATTTGCAACTGTTTCAATATTCAATTCGATCTCCTGCTGTCCCATAGTGATGAACGTGCCGGGAGTCAGGAGGAGATAGACAGGCAGGCAGCGTTTCTCAGCCAGTAGAAATCGTGAATCAGCTGGCATAATTTTTATGGAAAAATACAAAAAAAGTTCAAATGAAAAAAGGTCAAACATAATGCAGCTAATTTGCAGTCTTCCAAACTTTAGTTTGAAGTTATTGTGTTAATGTAGCTGTATTGTTGGCTAGCTCTTCTGAACAACAGTGTCCTGACGAGTGAGCACATTCTCTTTGTCAGGTGAAATTGCACCTCATTAGCTCATTGTTACAGATTTATCCAAATAAATGTCACTAGAAAACAGCTTAAACAAATGCAAATGTAGTTCCTTTGCTGTTATTTTGGCAGAACTTTTTGACGTGATTTTAATTAGCCATAGTTGGCCAGCTAGCAAGGAATGAGAGAATTGCCAGCCAGTATGGCAAAGGACATTTAGATCGAACGACTGGGCCAGAAAAGTCAGAACGACTGGGTCGCATTTCTAGCAACCCTAGATTTGTGTCAGGAATATATCTTGTGGAAAGATGAAATAGTATGAATAAATTAATAAAAATAACGTTTTTCATGAAAATATGTCAATCATTAATGGAATATGTTGGTAACCCGTTGTATAAAAGTGATAATGCCCTCAAAGCTGATGTTTGGAGGATATACAGTATTGGCATGGTTTGCCAGCCCGAGATGAATATATCATCAAAACACCTGCTTCTCAGGCAGCAGCCTTGAGCTAGGCCCATCTCCCGGCTAGCCGACAAAGTATACCAGCTAATTCTTGGGGTACAATCACTCTTTTGCCAACTAGCCTGGGTCCTTTATTGTCGACTAAGAGACCCGCCGATCCATCACAGCAAGTCCGCCGACGTAATCATCTGATGTGATTTTAACAGGCTTTTCCGTTGCAATGTGGCCTGAAGACCCATCTGCTAACAACGGCCCGCTAGTTTTCCGAATGCTGTGTCTCCCGCTCGGCTAGTGTCGTAGTGACTACTGAACGGGTCCCTGATGCCTGCTGGACTTTTCACGAACACGGTACCTCATTTTGTTTAACTGTTGGCCCCAGCCTCATACTTAGGTCCTGTGTGTACCTAATGGACCCTCTCTGCCCATTCATCTCCATTTACCCCTTGTTTTCTTAGCTCTCCCGATCAACACCTGTGATTGCTTTATGCCTCTCTCTAATGTCAATATGCCTTGCCTACTGCTGTTTTGGTTAGTTATCGTTTTACATCACTGTAGAGCCCACAGTCCCGCTCAACATGCCTTAGATAGCTATTTTATCCCACCCCCACACATGCGGAGACCTCACCTGGCTTAACTGGTGCCTCCAGAGATGCAACTTCTCTCATCGTCACTCAAAGCCAAGGCTTACCTCCACTGTACTCACATCCTACCATACCCTTGTCTGTACAGTATGCCCTGAATCTATTCTACCATGCCCAGAAGTCTGCTCCTTTTATTCTCTGTTCCCAACGTACTAGATGTCCAGTTCTTATAGCTTTAAGCCATACCCTTATCCTACTCCTCCTATGCTCCTCTGGTGATGTAGCGGTTAACCCAGGCCCTGTAGCCCCCCAGCACTACACCTATTCAGGCGCTCTCATTTTTTTACTTCTGTAACCGTAAAAGCCTTGGTTTCATGCATGTTAACATCAGCCTTCTCCCTAAGTTTGTTTTATTCACTGCTTTAGCACACTCCGCCAACCCTGATATTCTAGATGTGTCTGAATCCTGGCTTAGGAAGGCCACCAAAAATTCTGAAATTTTCCATCCCCAACTACAACATTTTCCATCAAGATATAACTGCCAAAGGGGGTGGAGTTGCAATCCACTGCAGATATCCTGCAGAGTTCTGTCATACCATCCAGGTCTGTGCCCAAACAGTTTGAGCTTCTACTTTTAAAAATTCACCTTTCCAGAAACAAGTCTCTCACTGTTGCCGCTTGTTATAGACCCCCACAGCCACTAGCTGTGCCCTGGACGCCATATGTGCTTTTGATTGCCCCCCGTCTATCTTCAGAGTTCATACTGTTAGGTGACCTAAATTGGGATATGCTTAACACCCCGGCCATCCTACAATCTAAACTAGATGCCCTCAATCTCACACAAATTATCACGGAACCCCCCAGGTACAACTCTAAATCCATAAACATGGGCACCCTCATAGATATCATCATGACCAAATTGCCCTCTAAATACACCTCTGCTGTCTTCAACCAGGATCTCAGCGATCACTGCCTCATTGCCTGTGTCCGTAATGGATCTGCAGTCAAACGACCACCTCTCACCACTGTCAAACGCTCCCTAAAACACTTCAGCAGGCGGGCCTTTCTATTCGACCTGGACCGAGTATCCTGGAAGGATATCGACCTCATCCCATCAGTAGAGGATGCCTGGTTGCTCTTTAAAAGTGATTTCCTCACCATCTTAAATAACCATAACCAATAACCAAATAACCAATAACCATACCCCATTCAATAAATGTAGAACTAAGAACAGATATAGCCCTTGGTTCACACCAGACTTGACTGCCCTTGACCAGCACAAAAACATCCTGTGGCGTACTGCATTAGGATCGAATAGCCCCCTCGATTTGCAACTTTTCAGGGAAGTCATGAACCAATATACACAATCAGTTAGGAAAGCGAAGACTAGCTTTTTCCAACAGAAATGTGCGTCCTGTAGCACTAATTCCAAAACATTTTCGGACACTGTATAGTCCATGGAGATGAGCACCTCCTCCCAGCTGCCCACTGCACTGAGGCAAGGCCACAGTGCCATAACCAATAAATCTATGATAATCAAGAATATCAATAGCCATTTTTGCACAGCTGGTCATGCCCGGCCAACAGCTCTGCACCCCCCGCAGCAACTTGGCCAAGCCCCCCACCCTCGCTTCTCGTTCACCCAAATCCAGATAGCTGATGTTCTGAAAGAGCTGCAAAGTCTGGATCCCTACAAATCAGCAGGGCTAGACAATCTGGACACTCTCTTTCAAAAAATGTCCACCGCAATTGTTACAACCTCTATCACTGGCCTGTTCAACCTCTCTTTCGTATCGTCTGAGATCCCTAAAGATTGGAAAGCTGCCCCTCTTCAAAAGGGGGAGACATTCAAGACCCAAACTGTTACAGACCTATATCCATCCTGCCCTGCTTTTCTAAAGTCTTCGAAAGCCAAGTTAACAAACAGATCACCGCTATGCAATCTGGTTTCCGAACTGGTCATGGGTGCACCTCAGCCACGCTCAAGGTCCTAAATGATATCATAACCGGCATTGATAAAAGACAGTACTGTGCAGCTGTCTTCATCAACCTGGTCAAGGCTTTCAACTCTGTCAATCATCACATTCTTATCAGCAGACTCAATAGCCTTGGCTATATATATAAATGATGTCGCTCTTGCTGCTGGTGATTCTAACTGATCCACCTCTACGCAGACGACACCATTCTGTATACATCTGGCCCTTCTTTGGACACTGTGTTATCAAACCTCTAAACGAGCATCAACGCCATACAACACGCCTTCCATGGCCTCCAACTGCTCCTAAATGCCAGTAAAACGAAATGCATGCTCTTCATTCAATCGCTGCCCGCACCCTCCCGCCCGACTAGCATCACTACTCTTGACGGTTCAGACTCAGAAGATATGTGGACAATTACAAATAACTAGGTGTCTAGTATGTAGTTTATCACATTGCCATCCGTTTTGTCACCAAAGCCTCATATACTACTAACCACTGTGACCTGTACGCTCTCGTTGGCTGGCCCTCGCTAAATATTCATTGACAAACCCAGGTCATCTATAAGTATTTTCTAGGTAAAGCCCCACCTCATCTCAGCTCACTGGTCACCATAGCAACACCCACCCATAGCATGTGCTCCATCAGGTATATTTCACTGGTCATCCCCAAAGACAACACCTCCTTTGGCCGCCTTTCCTTCCAGTTCTCTGCTGTCAATGACTTGAACGAATTGCAAAAATCACTGAAGCTGGAGACTTACATCTCCATCTCTAACTTTAAACATCAGTTGTCAGAGCAGCTTACACCTGTACACAGCCCATCTGTAAATAGCCCACCCACTACCTCATCCCCATATTGTTATTTATGCATTTTGTTGCTCTTTTGCACACCAGTATGTCTACTTGCACATTATCATCTGCTCATCTATCACTTCAGTGTTAATGATAAATTGTAATTATTTTCACTACTGTGGCCTATTTGTTGCCTTACCTCCCTAATCTTACTACATTTAGACACACTGTATAAAGATTTTTCTATTGTGTTATTTACTGTACGTTTGTTTATCCCATGTGCAACTCTGTGTTGTTTTTGTCGCACTGCTTTGCTTTATCTTGGCCAGGTCGCAGTTGTAAATGTGAACATGTTCTCAACTGGCCTACCTGGTTAAATAAAGGTGAAATAAAAAATAAAATAAAATAAGTGATCACTTAAGTGAATGACATACCCTAGAATAGTATAGAAAACAGTATATACATATGAGATGAGCAATGCCAGATATGTAAACATTACTAAGTGAATGAGATACCGTAGAAAAGTATAGAAAACAGTATATACATATGAGATGAGCAATGCCAGATATGTAAACATTACTAAAGTGACTAGTGTTCCCTTGCTTAAAGTGGCCAGTGATTTCTAGTCTATGCCTATAGGCAGCAGCCTCTAATGTGCTAGTGATGGCTATTTAACAGTCTGTATGCCTTGAGATAGAAGCTGTTTCCAGCTTTGATGCACCTGTACTGACCTCGCCTTCTGGATGATGGTGGGGTGAACAGGCAGTGGCTCGTGTGGTTGATGTCCTTGATGATCTTGGCCTTCCTGTGACATCGGGTGCTGTATGTGTCCTGTAGGGTGAGTAGTTTGGCCCGGTAATGCGTTGGGCAGACCGCACCACCCTCTGGAGAGCTTTTCAGTTGTGGCTGATGCAGTTGCCATACCAGGCGGTGATACAGCCCAACAGGATGCTCTCAATTGTGCATCTGTAAAAGTTTGTGAGTGTTTTAGGTGTTAAGCCAAATTCCTTGAGCCTCCTGAGGTTAAAGTCCACAATCAGCTCCTTTGTTTTGTTGATGTTGAGGGAGAGGTTGTTATCTAGGCACCGACTACTGTTGTATCGTCTGCAAACTTGATGATTGAGTGGGAGGCGTGCTTGGCCACCAGGGAGTACAGGAGGGGGCTGAGCACACACCCTTGTGGGGCACCAATGTTGAGGATCAGCAAAGTGGAGGTGATGTTTTCTACCTTCAACACCTAGGGCTGGCCGTCAGGAAGCTCAGGACCCAGTTGCACAGGGCAGGGTTCAGACCCAGGGCCTTGAGCTTAATGATGAGCTTGGAGGGTACTATGGTGTTGAATGCTGAGCTATAGTCAATAAACAGCATTCTTACATAGGTATTCCAAATGGGATATGGCAGTGTGCAGAGTGATGGCGATTGCATCGTCTGTGGATCTATTGGGGCGGTAAGCAAATTGAAGTTGGTCTAGGCTGGCAGATAAGGTAGAGGTAGGTGCTATTGGTTTAGCATCCCCATTGGCTTTGCAAGTGATGACAAGATATTGTCTGCTGCAGGCCGGCTGTCCAGGCACCAGCACATGAGCCTGAAGCCACAGACTGGCCAATCTCATGAAAAATGTTTTATTCAAAGGCACTAATAATTCATTTTTCGTTTCATTTGTATTTAATTATAAATAAGTCGCAGCCTATATGCGCAAGTAATAGACATTAACGATTTAATACAATAGCATGCTGTTTAAATATGCAGCGCTTTATGTCCCTACCAGCCTATTTTGTCACACTCGCAAATGCTTCACAACGTATTTATTTGTAGGCTATAGCCTTGAAATAATTGAAATAATATAGCCTAAATAATTCAGGCTCGCTGTCTGGCTCCTGACCCATTTAGAGTGTTTATATGCTGTTTAATATGTAGCCTATTCAAAATAATGTTAGCTTCTTAAATTCACCGTTTCATTTTTATTCAAATACTTTTCATAAAAATTCATATGGTTTGGTTTCAACAACTAAAAAACATTGGTACGTCCAGGTAGTCAGAAAAATAGATGGGCGTTGGTTAAATTGTGATTTTAATGAATGGAGTGATTTTGGAGAAGGAGTTTTTTTTCTGTGAGTGCAGAGTGGTTTTTAGCGGAGATGTAGGAAAGGACGTGGAGCGCTGTGAGCATGTGGGATTACCAATGACTCAGCTCCGGCTCAGATGCTCCGCAGCTAACACAATCACTTGAAACTGAAGCTGAAAAGACAGCAAACTAGCTGGACTTCGTTTAGTTTGACTTGTTTTCTATTGATATTTCTTTGTATTAACTCATGCTGATTCATGATATTTACTGGCTGGGAAAATCTGCCTGCCTGTCTGTCTCATCCTGACTCCCAACACGTTCATTACTATGCGACAGCTGGAGATCTAGTTTGAATATTTAAAGAATGTTGCAAATGTCGGAGACAGACAGCAAGGTTTATGCAAATCTCCTCTGTTGAAAACTAAATGTTAGTCTTAAAGAAATGTGAGGTAATGTCGAGATGCTTTTTACAGTTGAGATCAAGTTTATAAATTGCCTGGCTGGGCTGATGAGATATTGGATTGTGCAGTCAGATGGAAATGAGTAAATAGGCATTTTAACGTTATAGATTTAGCCGGTGGTAACTTGTGGAGTAGACACTGGCTGGAATGTGGTTATAACCAATTAGCATTCAGGATTAGACCCACCTGTTGTATAATTATGTGACAATGCACTGGGCATGCTATGATGATGGTTCAAGATAATCTGATACTTGTTATAAAGGAAATGCTTTGAAGTATGAAATTACCAATTAAAAGTAAACCTGTGACAGCTTAATCAAGATTATGAACATGTAAAAGTGCACAGTGATGGCACATTGAAGAGCAGAAACAAAACATGCACTGATTCCCACACATTGACACACCCTGTCATTAATTTACACACACAGGGGAGGAGTAAACAAGTCGTCAGGAACAGCAACTGTGTGATATTGACTTGGGTTCCAGTATGTGGTCCTCTTCCCTCCTTTTTATTGTTTCACGCCCTGATCTGTTTCACCTGTCCTTGTGCTTGTCTCCACCCCCTCCAGGGGTCGCTTATTATATTCCTGTGTTTCCTGCCTCTCTGTGCCAGTTCGTCTTGTTTTGCCAAGTCAACCAGCGGTTTTTCATAGCTCCCTTTTCCCAGTCTCTGTTTTTCCCTAGCCCTCCTGGTTTTGACCCTTGCCTGCCTGACCACTGCCTCTTCTGACCTCGAGCCTGCCTATCCCCTTGTACTGTTTGGACTCACACCTGGTTAATTAGCACTCGCCTGTCCCTTGACCTGCCTTTTGCCTTCCCCCTTTGTTATAATAAATATCGGAGCTCAACCATCTGCCTTCTGTGTCTGCATTTGGGTTTCGCCTTGTGCCCTTATATATTGACTAAGTCCTGTTTATAACTTTGATAAAATAGCTTAATGACATGCTATTTCAAATGTCTTGTTATGTGTACAAGTGGTGTGTGCTGCCGAATTGACATCCAACACAATATTGTTATTATATTCCTACTATTCCCATAGATCGGTCCATTCTGAGTCAACATAGAACCACGACCCTGCTTGGCCTGTTCTACTACTGACCAGCTGCTTTTGGACCCTACTGTAACTCCCCACTAGTCAAGCTGCCTATAGCAACATTTCCCAAACTGGGTCCTGGGGTCCCCAAGGGGTGGCCATTTTGTGGAATTTCCCTACCACGACCACACAGCTGATTCAAATAATCAATTCATAATCAAGCTTTGATTATTTTAATCAGCTGTGTAATGCTAGAAAAAAAAGTGCACCCCTCTGGGTCCCCAGATTCGAGTTTTTGGAAATGCTGACCAATAGAATATGGTAAGGTGCCAGTAGTGTGGTTGAGCATATAACTTTATGGAATGTTTTTCTCACGTGTTAAGGGTGGGCACAGTCAGACAATATGGATTCTGCCTTCATCACCACCTGTCTATTGTACAGCAGAGTAGTCTGTCTGACCTGTACAACAGACAAGTGGCGACGGCAGAATCCACCATGAGTTCCAGATGCTATCCTCTGGCTCCAGGTTAAGATCCCACACTGTCAAGACCAACCGGTACAAACACTTATTTTCCCCTATGACGGGGCCATTGCCCTTTTAATACAGGGAAGATGAGGAGGTAGGCTAGTCTGTCTGTTACTGGTAATCATTGTCCTTGGTTGTCATAAGACGGGTACAATGAGGACGATGATGGTAATATGAGGTACGATTGATGATGGTGAGGATGACATTGCTGTAGCTGATTTTGGTCAGCATATGTTTTATGATGATATTTACGTGCAGTGTTCTTTACATGTTATGTAACTTTGTCTATTGCTATACTTTTGTGCTGTGGCTAATGTTCATCATCAGCTTTGTACATATTTACATTGATGGCTGTCAGCACTTGACAGATGTACTATCCCATTGTTATTCAGTACCATTGTGTATGTGGATTTTGTGTTTCTTATGTCACAGGAAATGTAGCCAAGTATCACTGTTTTTGTCTCTATAGGACTTGACATCAGGCCACAGAGCTCTTGGAAGCCAAACATGCAAGATCATGTTTAATAAATATGCTTATTTAGCTGATTTGGAAACATATAATACCAAACTTCTGTTTGACACAAAGGGAGAAAATACTTTTAAAAAAATATATATATATATATACATATATACACTTAAGAACACGGCCCCCTCTATTGAATTATAATCGGGGCATCACTCCAAGGTGGTTTCAAGGTACAGCAATAGTTTAACATTACTATTTTAAGATTAGTACAGCACTATCTTTTTCTAAATGTGTTTTACCTAAATTAAAGCTTTTTAGTCCTTAGTACATAAAGCAACTATTTTACATTGAAATGTTCACATTACCGGTTGTTAGCTGAACATTAAAGTTGAATTGTATTTTATATTTGGGCACTGGAGGGCTATAACATCTTATTGTAGCCCAATGTTTTTTTTTGCATTAACAGCACACTGTCCCTTTATGGGGATACAAAAAGATGGCGCGACAGACACGGTCGCTCCGTTTCTAGCACCTAGACAACATTTTTATTTTTTTATTTGCTCAGAACGTTTATAGTATTATTTCTTACAGTCTAAAATAACTTTTGGACATTAGATCGGCACTCACTCAACAGAAATGTTTGACTTGCCCCCCCCCCCCATCCAAATCTGTGACGGCTCTCAAGGAACTACACTGAACTTTGTGCAAACTGGAAACTGCATATCTTGTAGTTGGGACTTTAATAAAGGAGATCTGATGAAAACGCTCTCAAAATTATATCAACACATCTCCTGTGCTACACGCGGAGAGAACACGCTTGACCATATTTACTCTGGCTACAAGGCCCTCCCTCGGCCCTCCCTTACCTTTTATTTATTTTTTTATTTTTTTATTTTACTAGGCAAGTCAGTTAAGAACAAATTCTTATTTTCAATGACGGCCTAGGAACAGTGGGTTAACTGCCTGTTCAGGGGCAGAACGACAGATTTTGTACCTTGTCAGCTTCCGGAAATCAAATCACACTTCCATCCTACTCTTCCCCGCCTATAGGCAGAAACTTAAGCAGGTAGCACCCATGATAAGGACTGTTCAAAGTTAGTTTGACTAACCGTAATCGATGCTTCAAGACTGTTTTGATCACGCGGACTGGGAAATGTACCGGGTCGCCTCTGGGAATAGAATCGACATATACACTAACTCGGTGACGGGTTTATCAGGAAATGCATAGAGGATGTTGTTCCCACTGTGATGATTACAACGTATCCAAACCAAAAACTGTGGATAGATGGCAGCATTCTCACAAAACTGAAAGTGTTTAAGCACAAGCAAGGTGACTTTGAACTTGGACTTGTACAAACAGACCAGCTATAACCTCCAAAAGGCAATAAAAAAGTCAAAACAAAAGTACAGGGACAAAATGGAGTCACAATTCAACGGCTCAGATACTAGATGCGTGTGGCAAGGACTCCAAACAATAATGGATTATAAAACAAGCCACATTGCAGACACTGACACGTCACTCCTGAACAACCTAACACCTTCTTTGCCCGCTTTGAGGAAAACAACACTGAGCCGCCAACATGGGCCACTGCCTCTCATTTATTTTAATTTTTTTATTTTACCTTTATTTAACCAGGCAAGTCAGTTAAGAACAAATTCTTATTTTCAATGATGGCCTAGGAACAGTGGGTTAACTGCCTGTTCAGGGGCAGAACGACAGATTTGTACCTTGTCAGCTCAGGGGTTTGAACTTGCATCCTTCCGGTTACTAGTCCAACAGTCTAACCACTAGGCTACCCTGCCGCTCATGGGGACTGTGTGCTCCCGATCTCCCTGGTGAACGTGAGTAAGACATTCAAGCGTGTTAACCCTCAACAGGCTGCTGGCTCAGATAGCCTCCCAAGCTGCGTCCTCAGAACATGTGCAGATGTTTTTGTTTTTCCTCCTTACTCTTTAATTGTTTAAAATAGTACTGCATTGATAGGAGCTGTTAACATAAGGACTTCGCTGCACCCGCTATAACACCTGCTAAACTGTGTACACGACCAATAAACTTTGATTTGGTTTGAACAAGGCACTTGATTAGTGCAACTGAGGGCTGCTTAAAAAAATGCATTCCAGAACAAAGATGATGGTTTTATGATTATCTGCTCGACTTTGAAACATTTTAATCCAATTGGTGTCTTGTCCGACTACCCACTTCCGCCTGCAACTCACGCTGCAAAAAACTATTTTGTGTCCTGCCAGTGGGTATACTACAGGCATGCAGCCCTCTGCACACACATTGTGCTTTCTATTCTATTAGTTTCCCCAAATGTGTGCTCATTATAGTATTATTATTAGGCCTACTATTATACAGCATGTTCCGGAATTTACAGTAAAAAAGAGCAATTATTTTGACTGTTACTACTAGGTCCATGTATTTGAAGGTGTCTTGAGTGGCAGTGAAAGAGCAGGTTCACACAATGTTGATTTGTTAGTCATTCAGCAAGTACTTGGACCATGTGTCATATGTTGTCTTTAAGTGTAGCTGTTGAAGCTGAACCTGGAGGAGAGTTTTAAGCTTCGGAGCAGAAACTCCACAGCAGGAACTACCATATACGGGCTTAAGTTACATATTGGACTGCCTTAGAGCAGGAACTCCATATATGGGCACACGGACATAGAGCTGTGACCATGCTAATTTGCTCACCTGCATCCAATCTTCATTAGCT
This sequence comes from Oncorhynchus keta, assembly GCF_023373465.1. Taxonomy (NCBI): domain Eukaryota; kingdom Metazoa; phylum Chordata; class Actinopteri; order Salmoniformes; family Salmonidae; genus Oncorhynchus; species Oncorhynchus keta. The sequence continues at coordinate 46,911,746 of NC_068454.1, read as the reverse complement.
ATAAATCCGCCTCATTCACGAAAGGTTGCTGGATTGAATCCCTGAGCTGACAAGGTAAAAATCTGTCGTTCTGCCCATGAACAAGGCAGTTAACCCACTGTTCTCCGGTAGGCCGTCATTGTAAATAAGAATTTGTTCTTAAATAAATAAAAAATTCACCTGATTCCACATGCTTAATCCCAATGTTTGGAATCCCTATTGGTTGAATAAACTGTTTCTTCTCTCGGGACTTTTTGGTTTATGATTATTCTTATCATAACTACATTAACCCCCTGATTGTTTGAATACACACTATTAGAGGATTCTGGTGGAGAGAAGAAAAACAGGATGAGAAATAATCATGCCCCCATCCGTGCAGAAAATGTGAAGACGATGCTCGAAGGGTATGCTGGATAAATAAAAACATTGTGGAGAAATGGGGGTGGACTCATCGATTTAAGGTGCAATTGTGCAATTTCATTCTTGTTCCAGCACAATAAGGAATGAGATTAAGCTCTATTTGGACCTGTTCAGGGGATCTCCTCTTTTCTGTCAGGGGCTACAACACACACACACCCCGCCTTGTCAGCACGCCCCTAGGGAAATCATGTGTCTCCAGACAGGACAGGCCTGGTCCATGTATATATTCATGGACTTAATCTGGCATCATTTCTGCGCTGTGGGAAAAACAAATGTATCCCCATTTGGCCTGCTGACCACAGCACACTCACTGGAGAGTACGACGGTCGTCCTAACATTGTCATGGCTTCACCCCTATTGCACAAACTGTGTTGTGTGTGTGTGAGGGGGGCAGGGGTGTAGCTATGTGGGTGTGTGTTTGGATGCATGTGTGTGTGTATTGTGCATTTGTGTGTGTGCGTGCAAGCGGGCGTATGCTTATAAACAGCGTGAAATATTCTGAACTTGTACAGGGGGCCCAAACAGTGGCATCTGTGGTAGTCAGTTTGAATGGGAGGATGGGAGATGTACCCAGCAGATGCTGTGTGTGTATGAAACAGATGAATTATTAAAACATGCTTCACAGATGAAAAGTGGGTCCTGAGGCTAGAATGGAACATATTTATTCCACTGCCACAGACTGAAGTACACTTAGCTTCTGCTCTCAACTTATTGACTGTCTCAATGAAGTGAGTAAACAGCTATTTATTTTGCATTGCTGCAACCGTGCACAAATAATCTGTTGCGTCTCCTGGGATGAGGCGTCAAATTAATACGTGTGTTTAGTGATTAAGATCAGATAAAATGAGAGTTTGTGTGTGCGTGCGTGCGTGTGTGTGTCAGTGTGTGTCAGCTCTTAGCTGAAGGACAGCGCCGTATTCTCCCCAGGCCTCACCCCAAACTACATATACAAATATATCCTCCCTGCTTCCTCTGCTGATGTCTGTTTGTCAGCCTCTCTCTCTCTCTTTCTTTCTCTCTTTCTCACCACCCTCTTTCCATTGCACACCACCATTGCTCATATGTATTCACCAGTCAAAGAGAAAGTGAGAGAGAATGAGAGAGGGGACGAGAGTCAGGAAGGCTGCCAAAGACCTAAACAGTGGTGAGTTGGCTTTCTTTTTTTGACAAAAGAGGGTGATGTGTTGCAAAGAACCCCAGAAGTCCCCAGGAGGGAAGTAGAGGAAGGGGGAATGCAGCAGGTCACATCTGTCTCTGGCACAGAGAGAGTGTGTGTGTGTGTGTGTGTGTGTGTGTGTGTGTGTGTGTGTGTGTGTGTGTGTGTGTGTGTGTGTGTGTGTGTGTGTGTGTGTGTGTGTGTGTGTGTGTGTGTGTGTGTGTGTGTGTGTGTGTGTGTGTGTGTGTGTGTTTGCGTAAAATAGAGAGAGTGAAAAAGAGAGAGACCACCTGCTCCTGACAGGATTCCAGTCTTCACCAGGACCTGCCACCATGTGAATGGCTGACAAATTATTCAGTCCAGGATCTGGGGATCTGCAGTGTATCTGATGGAGGAGGCCAAGGAAATTATTATTATTTTTTTAAACCATTACCTTCTAAAGATACCTCCGCGTTCCACACACTATTCCCAGCCAAACCAGGGGAGTGGGTCTCAGATGCAGATAAGCAGCTGCTACATATAATGCAAAATGATAGCAAAGAATGTGTTGATGACAGTGATGTTCTAAAATAAAAAATAAATGACGCCATCAACACATACTGTATGTAAGGAGAGGTGTGAGGGTTGGGAATAAACAGTTTATAAGCAGCACACTGTTTGAGGGTTGAGAATAAACAGTTTATATTCACACTGTGGAATACTAAGTCAAGCCAAGCCAATACATTCAATGGACAAACATTTTGTGCCACTGTCAACCCTGCTATGCTTTACAAAAGTGTATAAAGACTCCAAAATATTTTGCTCAATTTTAATTACATTTTTGGGTGTCACATTTTTATTTGAACAGTAAGAGGGGAGAGAGGTAGAAGTCAAGCGGGCCTTTTGTAGTTCATCAACTCATGTTTTGTTTGCTATAATATAATGTGAAACTGGCTTGTGTTGTGTCCCCCGTTGGATTCGCCTGTTCTATTGATATTTTCCTGTTATTTGTACACTGTAAAGCGATCAATTTCCCCCATCAAAATCGCTTTCACAAGCGTGTTAAGATGTCTTTGGTGTTTACCTTAATCTGCTGTCAGAGAGAGAGAGAGCAGGAGCTTGGGAGCATAGGGGGGAACACTGCTTTGTGCCCTAAGCATTTTAGTGAAGGCATGAACTGGCTCAAAGGCTGTCAACACACACACACACTCTCGCACAAGTCAAAATATACACACATGCCCTTGCACATATCAACACACACATCAACACATACACATACGCTGCTCTCAACTGGGCTGCCAGTAAAGATCCAATTATGGAAATGAACATGGATTCAGGTGTCCGCAAACACACACAAACACTAACATACTGTACATAGAAACACACACAATGCTCATTACACATGATTTCTTGCCTGTGTGTATTTTACAGAGGGAATAAAAACACAAGTGTACCAACCACTGCTCTGATCAGTATACCAACCGCTACTCTGCTTTTGTTGTCATTTTTTAGAAGTTGTTGTTGATGAAGGCCATCTGAGGAGTGCGTTCCATTCAAATCAAATCAAATTGTATTGGTCACATACACAAGGTTAGCAGATGTTAATGTGAGTGTACTGAAATGCTTGTGCTTCTAGTTCCAACAGTGCAGTAATATCTAACAAGTACTCTAACAATTCCCAACTACTACCTAATGCACACAAATTGGACAATTTCACAAAACTACCTAATACCCACAAATCTAAAGGGTTGAATGAGAATACAGTGGGGCAAAAAAGTATTTAGTCAGCCACCAATTGTGCAAGTTCTCCCATTTAAAAAGATGAGAGGCCTGTAATGTTCATCATAGGTACACTTCAACTATGACAGACAAAATGAGAAAAAAAATCCATAAAATCACATTGTAGGATTTTAAATGAATTTATTTGCAAATTATGTTGGAAAATAAGTATTTGGTCACCTACAAACAAGCAAGATTTCTGGCTCTCACAGACCTGTAACTTATTCTTTAAGAGGCTTCTCTGTCCTCCACTCGTTACCTGTATTAATGACACCTGTTTGAACATGTTATCAGTATAAAAGAGACCTGTCCACAACCTCAAACAGTCACACTCCAAACCCCACTATGGCCAAGATCAAAGAGCTGTCAAAGGACACCAGAAACAAAATTGTAGACCTGCCAAATTTCTTCAGCCTCCTGAGGTTGACAAGGCACTATTGCGCCTTCTTCACCACACTGTCTGTGTGGGTGGACCATTTCAGTTTGTCTGTGATGTGTATGCCCAGGAACTCAAAACTTTCCACTTTCTTCACTGCTGTCCCTTCGATGTGGATAGGGGGTGCTCCCTCTGCTGTTTCCTGAAGTCCACAATCATCTCCTTTGTTTTGTTGATGTTGAGTGAGAGGTTGTTTTCCTGATACCGCACTCTGAGTGCCCTCACCTCCTCCCTTGTAGGCTGTCTCGTGGTTGTTGGTGGTCAAGCACACTGTTGTGTCGTCTACGAACTTGATGATTGAGTCGGAGGCGTACAAGGCCACGTAGTCATGGGTGAACAGGGAGTACAGGAGAGGGCTGAGTACACATCCTTGTGGGGCCCCAGTGTTGACAGTCAGCGAAGTGGAGATGTTGTTTCCTACCTTCACCACCTGAGGGCGGCCCGTCAGGAAGTCCAGGACCCAGTTGCACAGGGAGGGGCTGAGACCCAAGGCCTCCAACTTGATGATGAGCTTGGAGGGTACTTTGGTGTCGAATGCTGAGTTGTAGTTAGTGAACAGCATTCTTACATAGATATTACTTTTGTCCAGATGGGATAGAGCAGTGTGCAGTGTGATGGCGATTGTGTCATCTGTGGACCTGTTGAGGCGGTATGCAAACTGAAGTGGGTCTAGGGTTGCCGGTAAGGTGACGGTGATACGATCCTTGACTAGCCTCTCAAAGCACTTTTTAATGACAGAAGTGAGTGCTATGGGGCGGTAGTCATTTAGTTATGTTATCTTTGCTTTCTTGGGTACAGGAACAATGGTAGCCATCTTGAAGCACATGGGGACAACAGACTGGGATAGGGAGCGAAATATGTCCGTAAACACACCAGCCAGCTGGTCTGCACATGCTCTGAGGACGCAGCTAGGGATGCCGCCTTGCAATGTTAACACATTTAAATGTTTCACTCACGTCGGCCACTGAGAAGGAGAGGAGGGGGCCGCGGTCTTTGTTAGCGAGCCACGACGGTGGCGCTGTATTATCCTCAAAGCGGGCAAAGAAGGTGTTTAGTTTGACTGGAAGCGTGACGTCGGTATCCGTGACATGGCTGTTTTTTGTTTTTGTAGTCTGTGATTTCCTGTAGACCCTGCCACATACGTCTCGAGTCTGAGCCGTTGAATTGTTGCAACACACATTCCAAATGTGTGTTGTAACTGTGAAATGTAAAATCACAGGCCTTCTTTTGCAGCTGTGACAGCAGTTTGCCCCTTGTGTCTTGGAGACATCCAAGCACCAAGCAGCCCTTGCATCCTGCAGACAGATAGACCAGGCATGTGGTTGTTGTTATAAACTCTCGTCAGTCTCTCGCTTTAGGCTCTATACAGAGCAGAGATGGAGCAAAGGGGGCTATTAGTAGGGACAGAGCGAGAGGGGGGAGAATGGCAGCGAGAGAGGGGGGAGAAGGAGTGAGAGAGATGCCGAGAGAAAGCGATGCAGAAGGAAAGAGAGAAGGAAGAAAGAAAGACAGAAATAGACAGAGAGAGAGAGAGAGTAACTGTCAAAGTGGTTAACTTGTTTATGGTCTTTGGGTCATCCTACCAACCATGGCTTTTGCTGTAAATAAAGCAGCATGGTCAGAGCTCTATTCACTTCCCTCAGAAAGTGGCTGACCACAAACTCACATTTTCCTGTGTCATTCTCCACCAAGAGGTGGGTTCTGTGATACGCCGTGGGCAGTTCGGTCTTTCAAGCTAAACATCCCAATTCATACTCTTTGAAATAAAAGAGATGCCTATGTCAATGTGTTGTCTACGCTAATTTTTCTGAGTGGGAGAAAGCTATCTAACTATTTTCAGAAGTTTAAGTTTCATGGCTTTGTGTATGTATATTATGCAAATGAAATACAATATGCTATTTTTACAACAAGATCTCCTTAATTTACTGCATTCCTAGATGTTTGTTGAAACAGTCAAATTCAGGATTTTGAACTTTGTTATTATGCAACTATTTTCTGAATCAAGGAAGGAACACAATCTCTGAGTTTTCTGTGACAATAATATTATCAATATACCTCTTACCACAAATATGCGCTTATGCGCCTAGATACTTAATGAGACAAAGTCTATAATGGGCCTACTTAACCCTAATCATCAACCTATTCCACCCCACCTGCCCCTGGCCTGGCTTCTCTCTCCCTGTTGGTTTGCCTCTATGGTCAGTGAACTGGGAGACCAGTTCATGTAACTTTTAATTGAGTGACAATGAAGGCGGCTCATCTCAGATTATGGCAGCAGAGGTGCATTAATGTGAAAGAGGCTCAGTGGATTATCCCGAGTATTAGCCTTCCATGCTGTCCATCCACTGAAGAGAGAGAGAGAGAGACATAGCCTGAATGGACCGCAGAGCAACATAAGGGACATTAGCATGAGAGCCAGACCGTGTGTGTGTGTGTGTGTGTGTGTGCTTGTGTTTGTGTTTGTGTTTGTGTTTGTGTATATGTATGTGTAGTAGACGTCACAATATCTGTCTGTCCTAACACAAACTTTATGCATAATAAGTTAATATAGTTTTATAATATTATGCATAATATTATGCATAATAAATTGAAAGCTGCAGATAACATCTGACTCTTTCTACAGTATCTCAATGTCCATCTCTCTCTCTCCGTCTCTCTATCCTCCGTCATCATCGTTATCAAATTATACAGTTGTTCAAGCGCAGTGCTTGAATCCTAAGGACCTCTGGGACGGGATTTGTCTCCGGCAAGCCCCCTTCTAACGGGGATTAAGAGGATTAGAAACCATAAAATGACCCCCGCTCCATCTCCCCAGGGCCAGGCCCAGTGTTTCCCAGCCCACACCCATCTCGGCCAGGGACGGACCCCAGACCAAAAGGCTCGCTTTACCAACGTCCTCCCTGAAAGGTATTAACATGACAAAGGGGGCTCCCTTTGATCCGCCATGGCAGAGCACAATGCAGTGGCTACAGTCTCTCCTGCTCATTTAAGGGACAAACGGCATTACACTTGGCAGTGACATTGTTCTAAACTCCAAACATGGAGCTCCTTACATTCGCCACGGAGCTCAAGGTGTCATATTCATTATTTAAATCTGATGTGGATTTTTAGCTCCGTATCCCTCCAAGGTCTTTGCCAAGAGCCAGAAGGTCTGGGCTTTGCATTAGTTTTGTTAATTAATTAGGCCTGAAACGACGGTTTGATCTCCAGCCATATCTGAGAACAGGGGAAACGTCCAGATCTAACCTATTTTTCTTTAAGTATGTTTTCTATTCTTTCTCTTTTTTGGGCTTGCTGAAATGTTCATTTTCCACCCATTGCGTGTAGAGTAGCGGTGATTTAGGGCACACAATGCCTGAGTGGAAGGGTCAAGAGTTTTGCAGTTAACCAGCTTCACAGGGTCAATGACGAAGGTAATTGCAGCACATGTTTTATCGCTTACGAGTCTTGACAGAACAGTTTACTCAAGTTGTATCAACAAAAAAGGTAGGACTAGAATCAACTTTTTTTTAAAGAGAAGAAAGAAAGAAAGAAAATAGGTAGGGAAGAGTGAGTTTTGTGTGTTTATGTTTCACTCTCTTATTCACACTTGACATTGATGAGTACTTGAGATGACAAAGCATGGTTTGACATTTTACCAAACAAGTAAAACATTTCCCTGCTTTTCTTTTCACTCAGGACTTTGTTAGAACTGAGTACGGTATGTGCTTACAGCATACGACATATTTAATTTGACTAGCAAACCGCATGTCAAACCATCATTTTTGATCCTCTGTGATGGATTTCAATAACAAGCACATTTATAACGTTATCTATATGTATGTTTAACATTGCGTTTAAAAACACTCATTCTTAATGACACTGACTTAACTGGAGTGTGAAACCTTCAAGGCCAAGGCTTGTTTGTCATGCAGGCAACATCACACAAATCAGGCTAACCCTGTAGCAACTTCCATACCAGCAGATGTCTTATAAGGTAGACCTATATAGGGAACAGATGTATGTTCTGATGGTGAAGTTTGTGTGCATGTCATTTCAAATTGTTGGAATATTTCTGATATCTCCGATAAATCAGAGATCAGTCATAGGATAGTGAGCATGAGAGACAGGACAGTTGCTACAACAAGCATTAGTCGTCCCGTTGTCATCCTCGACGATATACCACGAGACAGTCCCCTCTGCTGGGTTTCCATGTCACTCCTCTTTGTGCTCCCCAAATTGACAAGTTTATACATAATTGAAACTTGTTTTACGAAAAAGAGAATGAGGACTGTGTTTCCTCTATTGACTGTGAGGTGGATGGGTCAGGTGGGTGGGGTTGGGGGGGAGAGATAGAAAGGCGAGATGGGAGTGGGGAGGGGGGAGTGGGGAGTGGGGATGTGTGGATAGAGGGAGGAGGGAGGGGGCGTCAGAGAGAGACAGGCTGATGTTTGATGTGCAGAGGCGGACTCTCCTCCCTAACAGAAAGAGAGTAGCGCTGGAGCGCCAAATGCTGCCTACCTTTCTGCCTTACCCTCCTCTCTCCCTGCCTCCTCTTTGGCTCCTTTGGCTGAGGGGAACACCAGGGACTAAGTGAATTAAGCCCTCTGGTCTATGTGGAAAATTAATTAACTCTCTCAATGGAGCTCGAAACTCAACGCCTGGGCCCTGCAATACTACTCAAAAACCAGGGAGAGGTTTCAAAGCTCTCATGTGTAGTGTAGAGAGAGGAGGGGGAGATATATATATATATATAGAGAGAGAGATTTTGAGAGGGAGAAAGACAGTGTTCTTGGGTGAGGAGAGATTTGAGGTGTCAGGACACAGTGGGTAACACATCCCCATTTTCCCCACATCCCTCTCTAATCAAATACAATGCATTTTCAGTTACTCCAGACTGACCTGACAATTTGTAATAATGCACAATAATGCTAAGATTGCTGATTGTTATTTTCCTTCAGTTAAACTTTCACTGCCCTAAAATGTGACTAGTTGGACTGATAAACAGTTTCAGAGCATAACGTTATCCGATGTTGAGCTTTCAAACTTATTCTAAAATGTTGATGATCACAATGAGCTGAAGATTCAATCCTGAACTGTACAACTGGGGAATAGAATAGTTATAAATGAACTTTACAAAGGATTAACACTGTTATCACCACATTGCTCCACCTCACTCTGACCATACCCAATTTAGCTCCCTCGCTTCTCCATCTCTATGGCTCAGATGTAGATCAAACTCAGACATCCAATATGTGTCTCTCTCTCTCTAATTCTCCATTTATTTACACACATACCCCAATCCCCCAACCCCCTGCAACCCCCACCCCTCCCCACCCCAGTGAGTGAATTAATCATCCGACTCGCCCGTGGCACTGTGGGCTTGAAGTTGACCCCCCATGACCCCCAAACAAACACACATCCTTGCCCTGCCCACTCCGCAGGCCCACACCACCAGCCCTCAATGAATACAAAGGATTGTGGGGATTAGCCCCAGTAAGATATTTGGTTGGGCATTGTTCTCGCCTCCTAAGTGAGGTTTTTACCGTTCAGATGCAGCATGGAGGCCGGGGCCTGATTCGGAGACGGAGAGCGAGGGAGAGAGGGAACAGAGTGGGAGAGTGATAATTACCTCTTCCTGAGAGAGATGACAGCTTTGGCCTCTGCGTTCCTGAATCTTGCGCAGCAACTGAATAGAGAGCTTTCATACTGTATATCATTTTAATCTTTCATGTTCCGATCCAGCAGATGGCTTATTACTGGGCACTGCGAGGAGACAGGGAGCTAGACAAATGGCCTGTGTCTCTTTTAAGGAGGGATGTGGGGAAAATGGCATTCGTATAGGGCAAGAGCAGCAGATAACTCTATATAAGGCTGTTTGCAGCCTATAAATCATAAAACTATTAATGCGAGACAGATCTGAGTCCAACGGCTTGGTGGAAGGACATTGAACTCATAGAAATGAGATGCATCCAAAATATGAAAGATAGACATGCATGTTAAATCGGCGCATATCGTGACATTGTAAACAATGTTCCGGAGTTCTAAATTGAGCAGCTGCTGAAAAATGAGCTCCTGTATATATTGAGAGTTAAATGGTTTTTTAGAGTGAAGTACATTGAAAAAATCAAGAGAAAACTGCAAGACTCAATAGAAGACAAAACAAGGAACAAACCAAAAAAGACAGGCTTTTGAAAAAGTAACTATTTTTCATAAAATTGTACATTTATCTTAGCTAGCTGAATTGCTAGCAGAATTGTTTACTTGTTGCTAAGCAGTTGCTAGGGACTCTCCTGGAAGAAGCTAGCTAGCTTACCAAAGAATAACAACAAAAAATATCTAGTTAACAGAAGAAAGGAAGACAAAATAAGGACAAAAGAAGGACAGAAGAAAAAGGAAAAGAAAGAGGACAACAAAGTGAAACAGTCAGCACTTCTATTGCAACTTCGTATTTCGTCGTCCTAACGTAGTCTACACTGCTATCTGCCCAGCAGCTAGCCAGCTAGCAAACGTCCACCGTCTACCGAATAGTAGCACTGTAGAAACTATTACACTCAACTGAACGACTTGATTAGTGTAGTGTTAGCTAGCTACATAGTTGTCTTTGCTGTCTTCGTATCCAAGATAATTGTGTAGTTTAGAGCGTGTAGTCTTAGAGTGATTATCTTAATTTACCGAGGTTAGCTAGCCAGCTATTTGTCGTCCTTAACGTAGGAGACACTGCTAGCTAGCCAACAGCTAGCCAACGTCTACTGAATAGAACTTCCGCACTCAACAACCCGGTCGCATTCTGCTTCGCTCCACAGGTAGTATCACATTTTCATTTCATTTCATTACAGCACAACGGTTTGATTTGTTTGATCGTAGCTAGCTACATAGCTAGCTACATAGCCGTCTGTGTATCAAAGATAATTGTGTAGTCTAGAGCGATTTTCTAGGTTAGCTAGCCAGCTATTGTCGTTCTTTTAACGCAACGTAACGTAATCAACACTGCTAGCTAGCCAGCTAGCCCCGAATAGCAGCACTGTAGAAACTATTACACTCAACGGAAGGACTTGATTAGTGTAGTGTCAACAACGCAGCCACTGCCAGCTAGCCTACAAAGTCAACAACGCAGCCACTGCCAGCTAGCCTACTTCAGCAGTACTGTATCATTTTAATCATTTTAGTCAATAAGATTCTTGCTACGTAAGCTTAACTTTCTGAACATTCGAGACGTGTAGTCCACTTGTCATTCCAATCTCCTTGCATTAGCGTAGCCTCTTCTGTAGCCTGTCAACTATGTGTCTGTCTATCCCTGTTCTCTCCTCTCTGCACAGACCATACAAACGCTCCACACCGCGTGGCCGCGGCCACCCTAATCTGGTGGTCCCAGCGCGCACGACCCACGTGGAGTTCCAGGTCTCCGGTAGCCTATGGAACTGCCGATCTGTGGCCAACAAGGCAGAGTTCATCTCAGCCTATGCCTCCCTCCAGTCCCTCGACTTCTTGGCACTGACGGAAACATGGATCACCACAGATAACACTGCTACTCCTACTGCTCTCTCTTCGTCCGCCCACGTGTTCTCGCACACCCCGAGAGCTTCTGGTCAGCGGGGTGGTGGCACCGGGATCCTCATCTCTCCCAATTGGTCATTCTCTCTTTCTCCCCTTACCCATCTGTCTATCGCCTCCTTTGAATTTCATGCTGTCACAGTTACCAGCCCATTCAAGCTTAACATGCTTATCATTTATCGCCCTCCAGGTCCCCTCGGAGAGTTCATCAATGAGCTTGATGCCTTGATAAACTCCTTTCCTGAGGACGGCTCACCTCTCACAGTTCTGGGCGACTTTAACCTCCCCACGTCTACCTTTGACTCATTCCTCTCTGCCTCCTTCTTTCCACTCCTCTCCTCTTTTGACCTCACCCTCTCACCTTCCCCCCCTACTCACAAGGCAGGCAATACGCTCGACCTCATCTTTACTAGATGCTGTTCTTCCACTAACCTCATTGCAACTCCCCTCCAAGTCTCCGACCACTACCTTGTATCCTTTTCCCTCTCGCTCTCATCCAACACTTCCCACACTGCCCCTACTCGGATGGTATCGCGCCGTCCTAACCTTCGCTCTCTCTCCCCCGCTACTCTCTCCTCTTCCATCCTATCATCTCTTCCCTCTGCTCAAACCTTCTCCAACCTATCTCTTGATTCTGCCTCCTCAACCCTCCTCTCCTCCCTTTCTGCATCCTTTGACTCTCTATGCCCCCTATCCTCCAGGCCGGCTCGGCCCTCCCCTCCCGCTCTGTGGCTCGACGACACATTGCGAGCTCACAGAACAGGGCTCCGGGCAGCCGAGCGGAAATGGAGGAAAACTCGCCTCCCTGCGGACCTGGCATCCTTTCGCTCCCTCCTCTCTACATTTTCCTCTTCTGTCTCTGCTGCTAAAGCTACTTTCTACCACTCTAAATTCCAAGCTTCTGCCTCTAACCCTAGGAAGCTCTTTGCCACCTTCTCCTCCCTCCTGAATCCTCCTCCCCCTCCCCCCCCTCCTCCCTCTCTGCAGATGACTTCGTCAACCATTTTGAAAAGAAGGTCAACGACATCCGATCCTCGTTTGCTAAGTCAAACGACACCGCTGGTTCTGCTCACACTGCCCTACCCTCTGCTCTGACCTCTTTCTCCCCTCTCTCTCCAGATGAAATCTCGCGTCTTGTGACGGCCGGCCGCCCAACAACCTGCCCGCTTGACCCTATCCCCTCCTCTCTTCTCCAGACCATTTCCGGAGACCTTCTCCCTTACCTCACCTTGCTCATCAACTCATCCCTGACCGCTGGCTACGTCCCTTCCGTCTTCAAGAGAGCGAGAGTTGCACCCCTTCTGAAAAAACCTACACTCGATCCCTCCGATGTCAACAACTACAGACCAGTATCCCTTCTTTCTTTTCTCTCCAAAACTCTTGAACGTGCCGTCCTTGGCCAGCTCTCCCGCTATCTCTCTCAGAATGACCTTCTTGATCCAAATCAGTCAGGTTTCAAGACTAGTCATTCAACTGAGACTGCTCTTCTCTGTATCACGGAGGCGCTCCGCACCGCTAAAGCTAACTCTCTCTCCTCTGCTCTCATCCTTCTAGACCTATCGGCTGCCTTCGATACTGTGAACCATCAGATCCTCCTCTCCACCCTCTCCGAGTTGGGCATCTCCGGCGCGGCCCACGCTTGGATTGCGTCCTACCTGACAGGTCGCTCCTACCAGGTGGCGTGGCGAGAATCTGTCTCCTCACCACGCGCTCTCACCACTGGTGTCCCCCAGGGCTCTGTTCTAGGCCCTCTCCTATTCTCGCTATACACCAAGTCACTTGGCTCTGTCATAACCTGACATGGTCTCTCCTATCATTGCTATGCAGACGACACACAATTAATCTTCTCCTTTCCCCCTTCTGATGACCAGGTGGCGAATCGCATCTCTGCATGTCTGGCAGACATATCAGTGTGGATGACGGATCACCACCTCAAGCTGAACCTCGGCAAGACGGAGCTGCTCTTCCTCCCGGGGAAGGACTGCCCGTTCCATGATCTCGCCATCACGGTTGACAACTCCATTGTGTCCTCCTCCCAGAGCGCTAAGAACCTTGGCGTGATCCTGGACAACACCCTGTCATTCTCAACTAACATCAAGGCGGTGGCCCGTTCCTGTAGGTTCATGCTCTACAACATCCGCAGAGTACGACCCTGCCTCACACAGGAAACGGCGCAGGTCCTAATCCAGGCACTTGTCATCTCCCGTCTGGATTACTGCAACTCGCTGTTGGCTGGGCTCCCTGCCTGTGCCATTAAACCCCTACAACTCATGCAGAACGCCGCAGCCCGTCTGGTGTTCAACCTTCCCAAGTTCTCTCATGTCACCCCGCTCCTCCGCTCTCTCCACTGGCTTCCAGTTGAAGCTCGCATCCGCTACAAGACCATGGTGCTTGCCTACGGAGCTGTGAGGGGAACGGCACCTCAGTACCTCCAGGCTCTGATCAGGCCCTACACCCAAACAAGGGCACTGCGTTCATCCACCTCTGGCCTGCTCGCCTCCCTACCACTGAGGAAGTACAGTTCCCGCTCAGCCCAGTCAAAACTGTTCGCTGCTCTGGCCCCCAATGGTGGAACAAACTCCCTCACGACGCCAGGACAGTGGAGTCAATCACCACCTTCCGGAGACACCTGAAACCCCACCTCTTTAAGGAATACCTAGGATAAGTAATCCTTCTCATCCCCCCTTTAAGATTTAGATGCACTATTGTAAAGTGACTGTTCCACTGGATGTCATAAGGTGAATGCACCAATTTGTAAGTCGCTCTGGATAAGAGCGTCTGCTAAATGACTTAAATGTAAATGTAAATGTAATGTAAACAAAAATCTTTTACATACAATTGATTTGATTTCTATGTTTAATTTGTCCACGATAAAAGAGATTCCTAGCTCATTATCTTTTCTAAGTGAAATGTATTAAAACATATTTTCCTGATGATGGTAAATTGGTCACATTTATTCACAGAGTGGGATTCTAACTTGATATCATCTAACATAATTACAGTAGATATGATAAAAGTAAAAATAATTTTATTCTTAAAGGTGTTTTTGTCTATATATCTGGGTAACAATTTTATTTAACCTTTATTTAACTTCTTTAAATTTTTGGATAAAAAACGTTCCCGTTTTAAACAAGATATTTTGTCACGAAAAGATGCTCGACTATGCATGTAATTGACAGTTTTGGCAAGAAAACCTCTGACGTTTCCAAAACTGCAAAGATATTGTCTGTGAGTGCCCCAGAACTAATGCTACAGGCGAAACCAAGATGAAGTTTCATACAGGAAATGCCCCAGATTCTGAAGGCGCTGTGTTCCAATGTCTCCTTATGGCTGTGAATGCGCCAGGAATGAGCCTGCCCTTTCTGTCGTTTCTCCAAGGTGTCTGCAGCATTGTGACGTATTTGTAGGCATATCATTGGAAGATTGACCATAAGAGACTACATTTACCAGGTGTCCGCCCGGTGTCCTGTGTCGAAATTATTGCGTAATCTCGAGGTCCATGCGCGTTCCATTTCTTCAGAAGAGAAAGGCAACTGCCACGAAGGATTTATCATCGATAGATATGTGAAAAACACCTTGAGGATTAATTTTAAACATTGTTTGGCATGTTTCTGTCGATATTATGGAGTTAATTTGGAAAAAAGTTTGCGTTTTAATGACTTAAGTTTCGTTTTTTTTCTTACCCAAACGTGATGAAGAAAACCGAGCGATTTGTCAACACAAAGAACATTTTTGTAAAAACTGAACATTTGCTATCTAACTGAGAGTCTCCTCATTGAAAACATCTGAAGTTCTTCAAAGGTAAATGATTTTATTTGAATGCTTTTCTGGTTTTTGTGAAAATGTTGCATGCTGAATGCCAGGCATAATCATATGCTAGGCTATCAATACTGTTACACAAATGCTTGTTTTGCTATGGTTGAGAAGCATATTTCGAAAATCTGAGATGACAGTGTTGTTAACAAAAGGCTAAGCTTGAGAGCAAATAGATTTATTTCATTTCATTTGCGATTTTCATGAATAGTTAACGTTGCCTTATGCTAATGAGCTTGCGGATAGATTTACACAATCCTGGATACAGGTTTTTTTCGTAGCTAAACGTGACGGAGAAAACGGAGCGATTTGTCCTAAACAAATAATCTTTCAGGAAAAACTGAACATTTGCCATCTACCTGAGAGTCTCCTCATTGAAAACATCCGAAGTTCTTCAAAGGTAAATTATTTTATTTGAATGCTTTTCTGGTTTTTGTGAAAATGTTGCCTGCTGAATGCTAACGCTAAATGCTACGCTAGCTATCAATAGCTATCAATACTGTTACACAAATGCTTGTTTTGCTATGGTTGAGAAGCATATTTTTGAAAATCTGAGATGACAGTTTTGTTAACAAAAGGCTAAGCTTGAGAGCTAGCATATTGATTTCATTTCATTTGCGATTTTCATGAATAGTTAACATTGTGTTATGCTAATGAGCTTGCGGATAGATTTACACAATCCTGGATACAGGTTTTTTTCGTAGCTAAACGTGACACAGAAAACGGAGCGATTTGTCCTAAACAAATAATCTTTCAGGAAAAACTGAACATTTGCTATCTAACTGAGTGTCTCCTCATTGAAAACATCCAAAGTTCTTCAAAGGTAAATTATTTTATTTGAATGCTTTTCTGTTTTTTTGTGAAAATGTTGCCTGCTGAATGCTAATGCTAAATGCTATGCTAAATGCTACACTAGCTATCAATACTGTTACACAAATGCTTGTTTTGCTATGGTTGAGAAGCATATTCTGAAAATCTGAGATGACAGTGTTGTTAACAAAAGGCTAAGCTTGAGAGCTAGCATATTGATTTCATTTCATTTGCGATTTTCATGAATAGTTAACGTTGCGTTATGGTAATGGACTTGAGGCTGTAGTCACGATCCCAGATCCGGGATGGCTCGACGCAAGAAGTTAACTAGGCAAGTCAGTTAATTAAGAACAAATTCTTATTTACAATGACGGCCTACCAAAAGGCAAAAGGCCCCCTGCGGGGACGGGGGCCTGGGATTTAAAATAAATAATAAATACAACATGAATATATGAAAAAACACACATCACAACAAGAGACACAACACAACACTACATAAAGAGAGACCTAAGACAAAAACATAGCAAGGCAGCAACACATGACAACACAGAATGGTAGCAACACAACATAACAACAACATGGTAGCAACACAACACGGTAGCAGCACAAAACATGGTACAAACATTAGTGGGCACAGTCAACAGCACAACGGTCAAGAAGGTAGAGAAAACAATACATCATACAAAGCAGCCACAACTGTCAGTAAGAGTGTCCATGATTGAGTCTTTGAATGAAGAGATTTAGATAAAACTGTCCAGTTTGAGTGTTTGCAGTCGCTTCCTGCAGCGAACTGAAAAGAGGAGCGACCCAGGGATGTGTGTGCTTTGGGGACCTTTAACAGAATGTGACTGGCATTGTATGTGGAGGTTCAGGGCTGCAGTATATAACTCAGATAGGGGGGAGTGAGGCCTAAGAGGGTTTTATAAATAAGTATCAACCATACAGAGATGACCAGTTTACAGAGTAAGTATAGAGTGCAGTGTTGTGTCCTATAAGGAGCATTGATGGGAAATCTGATGGCTGAATGGTAAAGAACATCAAGCTGCTCGAGAGCACCCTTACCTGCTCATCTATAAATTATCCGTAATCTAGCATGGGTAGGATGGTCATCTGAATCAGGGTTAGATTGGCAGCTGGGGTGAAAGAGGAGTGATTACGATAGAGGAAACCTAGATTTAACCTTAGCCTGCAGCTTTGATATGTGCCGAGAGAAGGAGAGTGCACCGTCTAGCCATACTCCCAAGTACTTTTATGAGTTGACTCCCTCAAGCTCTAAACCCTCAGAGGTAGTTAAAATACCTGTGGGAAGAGGGGCATTATTTTACCAAACCACATGACTTTTGCTTTGGCGGTGTTCAGAACAAGGTTAAGGGTCGAGAAAGCTTGTTGTGGGGCAATTAACACAAAATCCGGGGAGGGGCCAGCTGAGTATAAGACTGTATCATCTGCATATAAATGGATGAGAGAGCTTCCTACTTCTTGAGCTATGTTTACATTTACATTACATTTAAGTCATTTAGCAGACGCTCTTATCCAGAGCGACTTACAAATTGGTGCATTCACCTTATGACATCCAGTGGAACAGCCACTTTACAATAGTGCATCTAAATCTTTTAAGGGGGGTGAGAAGGATTACTTTATCCTATCCTAGGTATTCCTTAAAGAGGTGGGGTTTCAGGTGTCTCCGGAAGGTGGTGATTGACTCCGCTGTCCTGGCGTCGTGAGGGAGTGTGTTCCACCATTGGGGAGCCAGAGCAGCGAACAGTTTTGACTGGGCTGAGCGGGAACTGTACTTCCTCAGTGGTAGGGAGGCGAGCAGGCCAGAGGTGGATGAACGCAGTTCCCTTGTTTGGGTGTAGGGCCTGATCAGAGCCTGGAGGTACTGAGGTGCCGTTCCCCTCACAGCTCCGTAGGCAAGCACCATGGTCTTGTAGCGGATGCGAGCTTCAACTGGAAGCCAGTGGAGAGAGCGGAGGAGCGGTGTGACGTGAATTATGTTGAATTATGTGAACTATGTTGTTGATGTAAATTGAAAAGAGCGTGGGGTCTAGGATTGAGCCTTGGGGTACTCCCTTGGTGACAGGCAGTGGCTGAGACAGCATATTTTCTGACTTTATACACTGCACTCTTTGAGAGAGGTAGATAGCAAACCAGGCCAAAGCCCCCTCAGAGACTCCTTAGCCCACTAGAATGGAATGGTCTACCGTATCAAAAGCTTTGGCCAAGTTGATAAAAATAGCAGCACAATATTGCTTTGAATCAGTGACACATCCATAACCTGAGCGGAAACCAGATTGCATACCAGAGCGAATACTATAGATATAAAGAAAGCAAGTCAGTAGATTATTGACAAGTTTTCCAACACTTTTGATAAACATGGCGAAATAGAAAAAGGCCTATAACAGTTAGGATCAGCTTGATCTCCTCCTTTAAATAAAGGACAAACTGTGGCTTCCTTCAAAGCAATGGGAACCTCCCCATAAAGGAGAGACAGGTTAAAAGGTTGGAGATAGGATTGGCAATGAAAGGGGCAGCAACCTTAAAGAAGAAAGGGTCTACACCATCTGACCCAGGTGGTTTTCTGGGGTCAAGTTTAACTAATTTACTACCCGGTGATGTCACCAGGCAGGCCAAAACTCCATCCCACCAGAACAGGTATTTTCAAACAGCTCTTACACTAAAAGGGCATCATCATAATTTTAACAATTTCACATGTATTATTCCAACCTCATAGTGTGGCAATATACACTGAGCACACAAAACATTAAGAACACCTGCTCTTTCCATTAAATAGACTGACTAGGTGAATCCAGGTGAAAGCTATGATCCCACATAATGTCAGTTGTTAAATCCTCTGTATTTAGCGACTGCAAGAGCAGAAAGAGTCTCTTAACAACAAGGAACTTTGGTCCCAATGAGGACCCAGCCGAGAAGAGATCAACATCCGACGAGCTTCTCCTTCACGTCTCTATGGATTAAAATGACATTTTTTTTACTTCAATCAGTGTAGATGAAGGGGAGGAGACAGGTTAAAGAATGATTTTTAGAGGGTGAATGGGCAAGACAAGAGATTTAAGTACCTTTGAACAGGATATGGTTGTACGTGTCAAGAACTGCAATGCAGCTGGGTTTTTCATGCTCAACAGTTTCCCATGTGTAGCAAAAATGGTCCACCACCCAAAAGACAGCCAGCCAGCCAACTTGACACAACTGTGGGAAGCATTGGAGTCAACGTGGGCCAGCATCCACGCGATTTGACACCTTGTAGAGTCCCCCACGAATTGAGGCTGTTCTGAGGTCAAAAGAGAGATGCAACTACATATTAGGAAGGTGTTCTGAATGTTTTGTACACTCAGCCTAAATACAACACAGGAAATCACGTTTTGATAACTCTGAACTGGGTCTTTAAGGTCAAGTTCAGTCCGCTTATCTAAAGGAAGGATCTCAAGTCAGTCCTTTTGGATCTCAGAACACATATAGGAAGGAGTATACATATCATCTTCTTGGTCTAAGCAGACCCACATATGAAACTGAAAATATCTGTAAGTTGTTGGAAAAATACGTTTTCAGTGCAAATATGAAAATAATACAAATGAATTGCAATTGCATCTCGAGTTGGCCGGATCTGTATGGTTTGGGGGTACATCACAGGAATGCAGTGAGGGTGTTGGAGGGACATCTCCGTTTAATTTCATTCCATTGCACTTTGTATTTGGAGACTCCCTTTTCCCACTCCCCCTCTCTTTCCCTCCCTTCTTCTTTCTCTCCACCTCGATGTCACCCTTCCAAACGGAAACAATAAGGTTTCATCTCCAGCTCTGACAATGATACATGGGCCTGATGGAGAACACTTTCAGGTGTTGCCATTAAAAAGCCATTTTTCAATAGCAACCATGTGAAAGAAATACAAATCAAGTAGTGTAATGTTCTAATAACTCTGAAGCTTTTTATTGGCATCTGTTGAGCCCAGGTTGCTGTATTATCTACACCTTTTGAATTATTTGTATCTTTCTCTCTTGCTGGTTAGGTTTCACCAATGAGAGAGAGAGAGAGAGAGAGAGAGAGAGAGAGAGAGAGAGAGAGAGAGAGAGAGAGAGAGAGAGAGAGAGAGAGAGAGAGAGAGAGAGAGAATGTTGTTGTTGATAATAACCACAGCAGGCAGTTATCAGTACTTATACACGTGTATCTCGGCATTGTGAAAAATTGATTTCTTCATCAATGGTGACTTTTCTGGTTTGAAAGTCAGTTGGTATAACTCCAAATTCTGACATCATCTTAATGTCTCATTGAATTGGTCAAGAAGCTCGGCAGTGCAATTCGTTAATACAAAACTTAGAATGTTGAAATATTGCTCAGACATGGGATCAGTGGGGGGTGGGAATTGACAGTCAAACTAAAATGACTGATTAAACCTATCATGTTTGGGAGAAAGTTTGAAGAACTTTGACAAGCCATCTGCTCATCCGGACATTCTGACTAGCTGATTATTTTCACACCTGAGTATGTTAGACCATGTTGAAGCAGTGATGAACAGTTCAAGAAAATACACGTTATGGTAAGTCACAGTGACACTATAGAGTTACTTAGCATTGTAATGGGTCAGTTTAATTACAAGTACTATACCAGATATACTGACATTTATTTGAAAGATAATGTTTAATTTCTCACATTGTCTCTCTCTCCCTCTCCTTTTCCTTCCTCACTCTTTCTTACACTGTATACTCCTGGCCCTTCTTTGGACACTGTGTTAACAACCGTCCAGGCGAGCTTCAATGCCATACAACTCTCGTTCTGTGTTCTCCAATTGCTCTTAAATACAAGTAAAACGAAATGCATGCTCTTCAACCAATCGCTGCCTGTACCTGCCCGCCTGTCCAACATCACTACTCTGGACGGCTCTGACTTTGAATATGTGGACAACTACAAATACCTAGGTGTCTGGTTAGACTGTAAACTCTCCTTCCAGACCCACATCAAACATCTCCAATCCAAAGTTAAGTCTAGAAGTCTTGGCTTCCTATTTCGCAACAAAGCATCCTTCACTCATGCTGCCAAACACCCTGACCATCCTACCAATCCTCGACTTCGGTCATGTCATTTACAAAATAGCCTCCAATACCCTACTCAACAAATTGGATGCAGTCTATCACAGTGCCATCCGCTTTGTCACCAAAGCCCCATATACTACCCACCATTGAGACCTGTACGCTCTCGTTGGCTGGCCCTCGCTTTATACTCGTCGATAAACCCACTGGCTCCATGTCATCTACAAGACCCTGCTAGGTAAAGTCCCCCCTTGTCTCAGCTCGCTGGTCACCATAGCAGCACCCACTCGTAGCACACGCTCCAGCAGGTATATCTCACTGGTCACCCCCAAAACCAATTCTTTCTTTGGCCGCCTCTCCTTCCAATTCTCTGCTGCCAATGACTGGAAGAACTACAAAAATCTCTGAAACTGGAAACACTTATCTCCCTCACTAGCTTTAAGCACCAGCTGTCAGAGCAGCTCACAAATTACTGCACCTGTATATAGCCCACCTGTAATTTAGCCCAAACAACTACCTCTTTCCCTACTGTTATTTTATTTATTTATTTATTTATTTTGCTCCTTTGCACCCCATTATTTTTATTTCTACTTTGCACATTCTTCCACTGCAAATCTACCATTCCAGTGTTTTACTTGCTTATATTGTATTTACTTTGCCACCATGGCCTTTTTTTGCCTTTACCTCCCTTATCTCACCTCATTTGCTCACATCGTATATAGACTGGTTTCTACTGTATTATTGAGTGTATGTTTGTTTAACTCCATGTGTAACTCTGTGACGTTGTATGTGTTAAACTGCTTTGCTTTATCTTGGCCAGGTCGCAATTGTAAATGAGAACTTGTTCTCAACTTGCCTACCTGGTTAAATAAAGTTGAAATAAAAATAAAATAAACACTCTCTTTCTAGACTTCCCTTTGATCGCATGTAATGTAGGTGATTAGTCGTATAGAAGCAATAGATTCCGTGTGGAGAGGGAGCCATGTTCCTGATAACATAGTTTACTCACATCACAGCTTCCCAAATATTTATGCTGTAACGGTTCAAGATTAATAGAAACACGTCTGTTTGTGAATATGAACTGCGGTTGAGTTCAGATGTAAGATATGATTTATGCTCTTGTAAAAGATGTACACAAATACCTTTCTTCTGTTAAAGATCTGCAACATAATAACAAAACACCTCTGCATTTCACTACCAAAGCCGTTGCACACTGCTTTGGGGGAAATAAAGCTGCCTTTTGATTTCAAATGGATAAACAAAACTAAGAGTGTGTGAAGGTGTGTTGGAGCAGCGCTATCACTATTCTCATTGTTCTCTTCTGGAAATGAGAGATTTGATTGTTCAAAGCCTGATGCAGCCACAAGAGTGTCATCTTTTAACTACGGTTGGAGTTCAATTACTGGAGGATCCATAGTCACGCATGCATGCCCGAACACAAGAAGACAGACACAGAGACAGACTGACACACACACACACACACACACACACACACACACACACACACACACACACACACACACACACACACACACACACACACACACACACACACAGATGTGAGAGGAGAGAGAAAAACAGTTGTGTATCCCAAGAAGATGGATGTCCTGCATTATTCAAGTTATCATAATTCTACTCCTAGACGTAGTCTACCTTACAGCCAGCTGCTGAGGGTCAGAAGAATATGTAATATTGACAATTATCCAACAACTTCTTATCATAATCCTTATAGGCAAATTGACCGCAAATGGTGGCTTGTTTTTCAAATTCATTGTTTTGTAAAGTATGTAATGGTACACGGGACATTTTATTGACCCCTAAACCTGCACTCCTAATGATCAACATACTATATTTGTGTCTGCATTTTCATCTCTCTCTCATGCTGTTAAATCTTCCATTAAAAAGCATGAGCATGTTCGGTTTACGGACCCCTCTGTGGGCGGGGCTTCTCAGAATATGCCTCGATTAGCTTTTAAACGTGCTAGAAACCTAAGGGACAGCCTGTTAAGAGCTGATGAATATGCACCCCCTCAGCATTTTCTATCTACACTCCCATCAGGCAATTTTCCATGTCATAGTTGTGTGAACTGTAATGCAATGATCAAGGGTAATTTCTCTGTTCACCCTCATACGGGAAAGAAACTTTATGTCATGGGTAGAATTTCCTGTAAAACTGAAGTGTCCACGTAGCTATTATTATGTTGGAAAGTGAGAGAATTTAAAGTTTGTATTACAGAGCACAAGAGCACATCAGAACTGGTATCAGCAAGTCCCCAGTAGACAAACACTTTAATGCAGACATGTCGTGTGCCAACTGAGGTTCCAGGGCATAGAAGTTGTACAGACACTTAAGAGAGGAGGTGATAGAGAAAAATGTATGTTACAGAGAGATTCATATAATGTCCATGACTTACAAACAAAGCGATCTAGAGGCCTTAATGAAGAACTCCTGTTAGGTTGCTTCCTGTGAGCAACAGTTGCGCTTTTCTTCGTTTATTATAATGTTTATTTTGAAGCTCTTGTGAAAAACAATAGAAAATGTACAGTATGTAAATATGAATATAAATAATGATTGTGAAAAAAAGAAAGAAGAAGTAATACAATGTGACGTCATCTATAAATATGGGTGAATGTCTATTGTTTTCCAATATCTGACAAAGGCTGCCGCCGAAACGCGTCGGTTTGTTTTGACCTCTGTTGCTAAAAAACAAGACAAACTTAAAGGGATATTTCGTTTTTAAGCATGTTAGACCTAATTTTCCACAAACATTGCCTTCAGAAAGTATTCTCACCCTTTGACCTTTTCAAAATGTTGTTGTGTTACAGCCTGATTTTAAAATGGATTGAATTTAGATTTTTTGGTCACTGGCCAACACACTATACCCCATAATGTGAAAGTGTAATTATGTTTTTTGAAATGTTTACAAAATAGTAAAAAATAAAAAGCTGAAAGGTCTTGAGTCAATAAGTTATCCACCCCTTTGTTATGGCAAGCCTAAATAAGTTCACGAGTAAAAATGTGCTTAACAAGTCACAACAAGTTGCATGGACTCACTGTGTGCAATAATAGTGTTTAACATAATATTTCAATGACTACCTCATTTATGTACCCCACACATACAATAATCTAAAACGTCCCTCAGTTGATTAGTGAATTTCAAACACAGATTCAACCACAAAGACCAGGGAGGTTTTCCAATGTCTTGCAAAGGGCAGAAAAAAGCAGATGTTTAATATCCCTTTGAGCATGGTACATTTCTTAATTAGACTTTGGATGGTGTACACCCAGTCACTACATACATGCATCCTTCCTAACTTAGTTGCCGGTGAGGAACGAAACCACTCAGGGATTTCACCAATGGGGTTTTTAAAACAGTTACAGAGTTTAATGGCTGTTGAAGGACAACATCAACAACATTGTTGTTACTCCCCAATACAAACCTAATTGACAGAATGAAAAGAAGACAGCCTGTAAAGTATGCAAATATTCAAAAAAAATGCATCCTGTCTGCAACAAAGCACTAAAGAAATAGACATGTGGCAAAGCAATTCACTTTTTGTCCCGAATACAAATTGTTATGTTTGGGGCAAATCCAAAACAACACATTACTGAGTACCGCTCTCAAACTTTTAAATCATAGTGGTGGCTGCATAATACAATGGGTATGCTTGTAATCGTTAAGGGCTGGGAGTTTTTCAGGATGAAATATACAGTGGGGAAAAAAAGTATTTAGTCAGCCACCAATTGTGCAAGTTCTCCCACTTAAAAATATGAGAGAGGCCTGTCATTTTCATCATAGGTAGACTTCTATGACACACAAAATGAGAAAAATATCCAGAAAATCGCATTGTAGGATTTTTTATGAATTTATTTGCAAATAATGGTGGAAAATAAGTATTTGGTCACCTACCAACAAGCAAGATTTCTGGCTCTCACAGACCTGTAACTTCTTCTTTAAGAGGCTCCTCTGTCCTACACTCGTTACCTGTATTAAGAGCCGTCGTAGTATCGGCTTGAGGGGGAATTTACAAGTATGTGACGATAACCGAAGAGAATTCTCTTGGGAAGTAATGCGGACAGCATTTGATTGGGATGTTTTCTAGATCGGGTGAACAAAAGGACTTGAGTTTCTGTTTGTTACCACAATCACATCATGCATAGTTAATCATGAAAAGTACACCCTTGCCTTTCTTCCTCCCAGAGAGGTCTTTGTTTCTATCTGCACAATGTACTGAGAACCCAGCTGGCTATATGGACAGTGACAGTATGTCTGGAAAGAGCCATGATTCCATGAAACAGAGTATGTTACAGTCCCTGGTGTCTCTCTGGAAGGAGATCCTCACCCTGAGCTTGTCTACTTTATTGTCCAGGGACTGAACATTAGCGAGTAATATACTCAGAAGCAATGGATGGTGTGCACGCCTCTTGAGTCGGACTAAATGTCCACTCTGAATACCTCTTCTCCGCCGGTAAACGTCTTGAAGCAGCATCTGGGAGAAGTTACATAAATCGTCTTGGAGGATCCACTTCAGGAATGTAGTGTTTCTGGTTGCAATGCTGTTGAGTTATTGCCGCTCTGAAATCCTAAATTTAATTCCGGCTATGTTATAATGCAAAAAAACGTTCTGGAAGTCGTAGGAAGTGCATATCTCAATCCATATCTCAATGTGTATTCGGTAGGCCAAGCTTTGAAAAAATACAAACCTCAGATGTCCCACTTCCTGGTTGGATTTTTCTCTGATTTTCGCCTGCCATATGAGTTCTGTTATACTCACAGACATCATTCAAACAGTTTTAGAAACTTCATTTTTCATTTGTTTTGTATTATCTTCCCACACACCTTGTTTCAACTCCATCAATTACATGTTGTGTATTTAACCCTCTGCTCCCCACATGTCCTTGTCCGGTATTGTTTATTGTAAGTGCTTGTGCATGTTATGTCTGGGGTTTTGTCCCAATATGATTATTGTGTTTTGTTGACAGTGATTTTTATCATTAAACTGTGCTGTTGGAACACAATCTTTGCTCTCTTGCGCCTGACTTCTCTACCGCCAGTACGCACGCCTTACACACAATGTGCTCCCTGTCACTTAGTTCCAAATGAAATTACACAGGACTATAAACTTTGAACACTGACCTACACCCCATTAAAGACATTAATCATGGATATTAATGAACTTCGAAGCTGGTTTCAGACCTGTAAAGTTCCCTAAGTGTAATGGAGACCTGTAAGGAGCAGCTTTGAGGTGTGCTGGCTGGTACAAGAGAACAGTTGGAGTCTTTGTATTAGGTCTGATTGAGAGAGACAATGTTTTGTCTCTGCTCTCCGGTTTTGTTACGTCAGAAAGATGGACAACATGCTGTACTAGGCTGCTGTACTAGGCATCCATTGATGAATTTGTTTAATTGAACGTAAATAATGAATTCCCAAGAAAGAGATTTGGCCCAGTTGGTAATTGCTGAAGATCAGAAGCCACAATTCCAAACTTGAAACTGGCATAAGAGCGAGGCGGCTGTAAGCGCCATAACGACAACTTCGAAGAACAAGAAAGAAGGAAGATGGGGACAAAAGGGAGGAGAGAGACACCGAGAGATCGATGAACCCATGAACTAATGAGCAACAAAGAGCTAACGAGTTTGGCGAAGGAAAACTAACTGTTCCCAAAATCATATTTTAAAGTTGGCAAGATGAAACGATGGAGCAGCAGTTGTCTTTGATAGCTCCGGACAAGGCCAGACACAGCTCAGTGAGAAGGGGTAATTCCTTATTCCTTTATATTACCCGCACTTGTTCTCTGCTGGAAGCCCCCTCATCCCTCACTTCGCCCACTCCCCAACATTGATTCTTGAATTAGACTGTTTTATTGAATAATTAATAGGCCCTTTCCCCAGGATTGATGATTTGCATAGCTTGAATATTAGCTTTTCTATCAAACGCCACTTGTTCTAATGTAATCATATTGAAAACATGTCAAACTGTGTTTACCCACTTTGTGTGTGATGTTGTCTAAGCAGCAGCTGCCGCAGCTTCACAATGCTCAGTGGTGGGGAATAGCCTTGTTGAGCATTCACTCACTGGTGATTGCAATGCTTTTGAGTTCTGACATGCATACAGTACATACATGCACACTCACATACATGCACACACACAAAGCCCTGATATAATATTCCCCATACAAAGCTATCAGTTCCCACAAAGAGCTTCTCCAGTGGAAACTAGGCTCAATTTGAGTGGCCGCTAGGCTAGACCGGGTATACAGAGATTGTCAGACATATTGCCTCCACCATGTCACGGTCCTATCAGAGAGAGAACAAGAACACATCAGTGCTGTGGTAGACACACACATTAAGAGTCTCTTTAATTTGATTGGGATTGAAGCACCACTTGTTTTTTGTTTGTATTGTTTATTTATTTATCTGATCAATTTACTTATTCATTCATTCCAAGAGTCCGTTTCACCATTTCTGTCAGTGTGTCAGTGCATTGCTCGGCACATGAAAGTGCTTTGCCTGGCGTGGAGTCTGTTGTGGTTAGTCGACTCCTTACATGTGCACGGTTAAATAATTAACTTGGTAACACACTAATGACAGGCAGTGATCATGTCGGGATGAGGACGACTGGATGA